>NC_091744.1:49302716-49605216 GCF_043380555.1 Nothobranchius furzeri | reverse complement strand
AATGATGGAGAGAAGTATGAAGAAGGTTTGGAAAAGCCCTGGATCTAAAGCACAACATACATGTGAAACATGATGGAGGCAGTGATTACATGGGCATGCGTTGCCTCCAGTGGTACTGGAAGCCCTGTTGCAACCCGAACAGGCCTAGGAAACCCTGATGGGATGAACACAGCAAATAGATTGGGAGGGAAAAAACCAGAAGGCTCAAAACAATAATAAACCTTTTTGTAATAAAAAAGTTTATTACAAAAAGTGTCCTAACCAAGATTAAAAACTCTCTAGTTGGGAGAAGACTTACCTAAGGTAAACAATGAAAAATAGAATAAAATAAAAACTAAGCAACTCAAAAAATATTCATAACTACTCTGAATTAAATTAAACTCTTACCCAGGGTCAGTAGTTCATAAGGGAGAGACTAAATAGAGTCTAAACCAAACATTTGCAACTCAAATCCTCAAAAAAATTTTAAGACTGAGATAAGTAACAAAATGATTTAGGATCATTAACACTGAGTCAATCTCCAACTGCAGCAATATCCCAATCCAAGTTTATCTCAGGGCCTTATGTCTTAGTGTGCAGCAACCTCCTGCTATCTGGTTCAGGTAACTCTTCTTGTTTACCTCTCAAAATCTTCCTTAGAGCTCTCTTGCTACATTTCTAGCCCCTCTGCTTTATCTCTATGCCTGTTTCTCCTCATCTGGCTACAAAAAAACCTGTCCTGAATAGGCTGCGGCTGAAGGGAGTTCAGGGAATGTCGCTCTTCATGGTGCTGAATGGAAGAACCCTAGCAGGTACGGTGTAGTGGAGTTGTCCAAGGTCATGAACTGGAGGCAGACTGGTGGTAAAACCAGGGGCCGTAGCAAGCAGTAGAGTATTTTTGGTCATTTAACAAAAGACACTCATTAAGTGAACATGTAAATGTAAATGTAGGTTCGGGAGCAGGACCACGACTCAACTACATCTCATAAACACCTCTACTTCAAGGTTTACCACATCTCAGCCACATTTGCTATCTTCACAAACATCTCCAGCTGTTTGTCTGTGTTCTCTCAACCATACTCCCTTCAGGGTTATGTTTTTGCCTTCCAGTCTCCAGCTGCTCTCAAGTAGACTGTAGTAGGGGGTCTCCAGTCAGCCGGCTATGCTATTCAGATACGGAACCCCCATCCTGAGTCTGCTCATAGCCATCACCTTCCACACCTTCATCCATCACTGTGTGTTTTTATAAAGAACATTTCAGGCCCTTCATCCGTGGTCCTTGCTAGTGAAATACTATACATTTATACTAGATCTACAGTATCTCACAAAAGTGAGTACACCCCTTACATTTTGGTTGGACAAGGCACACTGGACAGCAAATTTACACAAGTTGTACACCGACTAATTGCATATTGTCATATGTTCTGATATTTCCCATAAACAGTTAAAATGACATATTTACAAAAACGTGAGAGGTGTACTCACTTTTGTGAGATACTGTAAGAATATTAAAAGAGAGATGCACCAACCAGCCTTTTCAGTCCTGATATCGATATTTGGGCTTTTTGGATCAGTTGATACCTGATATCCACCAATACTAATGCAAACATTAAAACATTGTTATATAACACATAATAAACCTCTAACATGATATAACTTGGGACAGAAAATAACTCATAATGTGGAAATAATTTGTCAGTGGCAGTGTAAAAAGTTATGTAGTTCGCCACATTATTGCTCTGCTCATTATTTGGATAAAGTGAAGTAAATAATATAATCCGGTATCAGCCATGTTTAGCTCTCCACAAATCCAGCTACAAAGCCTGGATCGGCAACAACATCCAATACAGTACTGGTATCGGTGCATCCCTAATTAGAAATACTGTGTTTTCATACCTGCTTTTGACATATGCTTCGTGGTGACTGCAATGCGAGACGGGAAGGCATTGACCTGCTCCACTTCTTCACCCAGAGTTAACCCCGCCCCTTCCTGATATGCTCCACTCCATTTCACCTGTTTCAAAAAGAAACTATGTAGAAACTTTTCACCTCTGACAATGACTTTTACAAACACACAGTATAATAATTTCACTCACTTCACATTGGAAGTTATGGGCTTTGGCATGAAACACAGAGAGGAATGGCTTCATATCAAGAAGAGGCTGTAGCTCTGGGCAGCTTTTGGCCAGCCTCTGGAGGTAAGGCCAATATTTGCAGGTCACATCCATGCAAAAAAAACCTGCTGTTGGGCAGCTTTTGTTGCAAGTACAGGGGATACGCAAAAATTTCTCCTCTGTACATATTAAGGGCCCGCAGGAGCACTCCATGCCGGCACACTGCAAGCTCAAGGCCCTCCTCATCAAGCTTGCTGGTAGACCTTAAGGAGGTTTCTCTGGCCGCCTGCCACTGACCACCACATTTACCTTTCCCAGACACCTAAATTTAACAGGATGAAAATATTAGAGCCTACCTCTACGTTACGATATTTTACATTTATACAGTAATTACAGTCCCATCTTACATGCTTTGTCTTGCTTTGAATGTGGTCCACAAATTGTGTAACGTCCTGATCATCAGCAATAAAGACACCCTCAAAGATGGCCTTTTCCTCACATCTGTAAAAAGCAGAAATGTAAATCTATAATTAACTAAGATCTGTGATTTGTAATGTGTTTGATCTTTATGCTGACATTTTATTGTACCTGGCAGCATTATTAAAACGATAATGTTTGCGGTTTCCATCAACAGAGACCGCAAGCATCTCTGGGCTGCAGGCAGGACAGGCAAAGGGCTCGGATTTGCAGTGGCTGTCAACTTCATATCTCACAGCCTCCCACTCAAAAAAACTTCTCATGAAGCTGTCTGCTGAGATCTTTCCAGTCTATTAAAAACATTTAAGAAAACATAAAAGAACTCTATTTCATACACTGTTGAGATAATTAAAAAAATATATACTCACACGACCAAAGCGAACGGTTCTTAGATCCAGCATTCTTATAAATGCCTGACAAGACAATCCGGGCGCTACCATTTTCATTTCTTCAAATGTGAAGAAAATATCACATGCAAAGATTGTTTCATAGTGCATGGTAGCTGGCCAGAAGTCATTTTTTATCAGGTCTTCAATCAAAGCAGTCCATGTGGCATTGCACATCCCACAGGTCATCTTTGGGATATTGAGGTCATGACGTCCTTTAAGAAAACATAAATGCAACATGAATTTCACATATTTTCTATTGTCAGATCACAAACACAATAGAAAAATATTTTGATGCACAACAATATACTTGTACCGTTCATAGTGATCACAGCCACAACCTTTCCGGCACTGAGATTCAAGTACTCAGCTGGACAGCTGCAGATTTTGGAAGGGACCTCTAGAGGTACAACTCGTTCTAGAAAAAATAAGTTCATGTTATATATGTATATACTAACAAACTGTGTGCACAATAACAGCATGTATGCTCAAAAAGAACTCACCACAATGACAAAGAGCTTCATTTATAATAACTTTGGTTGGGGGCAATGGCTCAAAGAATCCTCCTATAGTGGCCTCTCTATTGTGGAATGGATGTTGGCTGTGTGCATTTAAATCACATTCTCCACAGAGGAACGGCCGTGGACGACAATCCCGACACCGGATAGCAGCTGCATTGCTTTGACACTCCTGGCATAAGTTGGGTTCCACCTTCTCCTTTGATATCAGGGTATTGACTAAATAAGGCCTCACAGATCTCCAGTTTTCCAGCTCTCTCATTTTCCTTAAGCCCCAGTTTGCTGATGTCACAGTGGGAACCACTGGGGATACTTCTTCAGTCTCAACATCAGCAAATGAATGCTGGAGGTCCCGCATGAACTCGTCTGATGAAATTAGAGAACAAATGATGTTCACTGTTCAGATAATGTTTAAAATTGATCTGATTTTATACATATACTCATACACAAATCAAACATATGAAATAAAACTAGTGGATAAATAAAGAAAAACATACCACATGTCTCAGGAGCAAAGACAACATCAGGAGCTGAGACGGGAGCTGAGACCGTGTCAATCAACAGACTGTGACCAGCTGTTATCAAAATAAAAATACTAATGATACTCATATAATGAAACTAAACTTTTCTGAACATTACCAGCACATTATAGTGATCAATAAAATTATATAGAAGGTTGACAAAAAATTTGTTTGCAAAGCATTGTTATAAGCCTTTGGATTGGGTTAGGTTGAGTTTAGTTATATTTAACCCTCCCACTGTCTTCATGGGTGACCCCGCCAGGAAAGTTGACCATTGAGTATTGATGGTTTATCATCGGCACGTCGTATTTATCAGCACTACCTCACCCCTGCCACGTGGACCTCAAGGGATAAACCATCAATCCTGCTCAATGGTCAACTTTCCTGGCGGGGTCACCCATGAAGACAGTGGGAGGGTTAAGGAAAGAACAATGCTCACCCTGAGTGCACTGGTTCCTTAGTGCCCGTGGTCTCCTGTGGATGAGGTTTCCACCACTGTTTCTCTTCTTCCACCTCACTGTTGGCATCGGTGCTGCAATTGGTATTGCAGTTTTCTCATTTTGCAGCTGACTGAGGAAGTCATCGGTGTCTTTTAGGTCCTCAGTGACCTATCCCTCAATGCTCTGCAGTAAATCCTGCAGCTCACTCTCACTCATTGTTAATGAGGAATACCTCTCTCTCTCTCTCTCTCTCTCTCTCTCTCTCTCTCTCTCTCTCTCTCTCACACACACACACACACACGAATGCACACAGGCTATATTTCCCACACAGACAGAACAACAATTACAGTAAACAAACTAAACAGTCAGACACAGAAGACGAAACCAAAGGAAAACAAGTGTGACAAACAGAAGACAAATTACAAAAAACAGACGTGGCTCTAAAAAGTGCCTTTGTGTTGATGAAAAGTTGGGGTTCAGATAGATCAAAATGACAGCAGCTGTTGAAAGAGAAAACAAATGTCGGTTGCACATCAAAGTCTGACACGGTAAAAGTTTACATAGCTTAGTTTACATGTTATCTGGATTTTCTTTCAATACCTTTTTCTTAAAATGTCATTGAAAATTATACACGCGTATTTATAAAGTGTACATATAATGATAAGAACGGCATTTCAAAGTGTTTTTGTGTAATCAATCATAACGGATTAGAAAATGTTCTACTTACTGAAAGGAGAGTAAACGGAAAGACCGGACGACCAGTTTACGCGGGACCTGTAGCATTCTATCACGTGATATAAGCACGTTTGTAAATAATTGTGTATTTAGATTGAAAATGTATTTAGATGAAAAATAATTATATTATATTTAGCGCTATATTACAACAGTCAATAAATAAATTGTTTTGGTTAAAAAAGGAGCCTAAGTCACGCCCATCTACTTCCGGACCATGGGTGCCCGGAAAAACGAAAACAAAAATTGTGAACTACTATTGCAATCACTTTAAAATGTATTACTGTACTGTAACAAATATTTGAGATTTAAAATTTAGCAACCGAGTGGGTTACAGAACTGTCAGAAACAATAAAACTCGTTTCTTGACATAAAACCAGCTTATTACTACAAAGTGCTTCTTCTCTGCCCGCAGCCGAGGATTGTGGGAAACGCAGTTTGTTATGCTTGCCATAACGCAACAAATAAGTTTATAAACACGGCTTATACTGACAAATAAATGAAAATTGTTGTCTCGAGCAGTTAAATAAACATGCCGGTGTTTTATAACTGTATTGTAAATAAATCGATTCTCATAGATGACGTAGATGACTCGTAGTTACGTTCAGAAGTCCACACAATTTATATAAATGTAAGCATAAGCTGCCGCAAAGTCCGTGTTTAAATGTGGCTCCACAGATGTCAGAAAAATACTCAAAGTTATCCAAATGATGGGGAAATATGCGTGTTCAGTGCAGCGCAAGAGAACATCCAAACTCGTCACTGTGTCGCTGCACTGGGATTTGCATTAGAATCAACGGATACTCCTTTTTGTCACATATATACGAAAAAGGGCACTTTCTGCGTTGGTAACTGACGCAGAAAGTGAGTGACCAAGCGTTTGTTTCCGACGCTTAGGGTGTGAGAACGTGCCTGTGCAGCTGCAAGATCTTAGATCAGGAGATCCTGTTTTAGCAAAGTGGTCAGATGGTAAATTTTATAGGGCCACTGTTGAATATATTTCAGGGGAAGATCATTCTAAGCTGCCAAAAAGCCACCAAACTTCACAGAAGTCCTTTTTAAATATGTTAAAAGAGAATGTGCCATTACACTCATCAGAGTCTAACACCATTATAAGAAGCCCACTGTCTGAACATGGTGAGGAAATCCCAGCCATGAATGCATCACCTGACGCGGGGCATGCAACAAGCCGCAGCTCTGGTGGCCCACCATCCTACAGGTAGGCTTACATTAATAATTACAAAATCTTAGTTAAGTTTTTTGCCATTGGTTTCTCATTATGTTTATCTTATCATCTGTTTAAATCAATCAGTTAAATCTCTCACAAAAAAGCTCAATTGTCACAACACATTGTGAGCTTTTTGCTTAGTATTCAGGGTTTTTCCTGGCTCAAATTGAGGCAGAGGTGGTACCATCCTGACCATGCACCAGCACATGCGTACTCTGTGCATTTAATTAGCCTCACTTTTTGAAAGGCTAAATATTTTTCCGTTAAATGTGTTAAATTCCGTTAAATTACAAATCTAAGTTTCTTTTGATTAATTGAATATTCCATTTCACAACATTTCAAGTGAAACAAAACTAGTTTGCTGCTAAAAAAGTATGAAATAAAACAAAATTATCAGGCTGAAATAACAGACTCTTATTATAAAAGGCTCAATAATATGCACTAGATTGGTGTTTAGTTCCCTTTTTCCATCTGATATTTGTAGTTAAATTATTTTTTTAATATTTGACCTACATTTCAGTAACAATTTAGGTTTTGTATTAATAACACTCATCTTAGTCAAAATAACACATAAATATATCCAGTAAAATATAATGCATTTCATTAACATGCATTTGTATTGGAAATGGTAATAGCATTTGATTTCTGCTGCTAACAATGTAATGGTGGCATGTCTATTATGTACGGGTTGGCTATAATCCAGTTTAAATTATGTTCAAAGATAGAAGCGTTTGTGAATTATATATTACAACAGCTTGCCGTACTTCTGGCACCAGCAGTAATGTGACTCGTATCTGCAGCGGTTCTGATCCGTAGCGCTGTGGGATGCAGAATAAACAGGATGGTGGGGACTTTTCATCCACTTGTAGAGTTTAGTCTTTCTTAGTTTTACCATCATCATATGTTTTTCTGTGCGCCACTTGATCGTGAAACTGCTACCTGTTAGCTTTAGCGTTAGCCAATCTGCCTTTCTTTTGATCCCAAACTTTGGACCGGTTCTGCCTTTGTTGGTTCCTTTATTTTCCTCTACTGCATCCAGATGACCACACTGTGTGCCAGTAAAATGCATTTTTCTTACACGTAACTTACTTTTGTTAAAGAAAGTTCTGGGGAAAATAGTAATTCAAAGTTGTTGCACCAGTGCTACGTTTAAAAGTAGACAGACACACACAGACAGTTATTTTCGTCGGACTGTACAGCCCTGCTCTGATTTGGAAGAGCCTGGGGGAAAATCAGGAAGTTAATAGCACCAACCATAGATATTTACCAACTAGCAGAAAAGCAAATTTTGATCTTTTTCTGCAGTGGTTTTTGCACTTTTCGGTGCACCACTGCTGATACAGCGCCCTATAGTGGTGCAATGCTGCAACTGCAGTTAAAATAACATCCATAAAGCTGGGGGCAGAGTGAATTCAGGCTGGGGCGGTCCAAAATTAGCTGGAGGTGGCCGCCACGTAAATTTGAATGCAGGAAAAACCCTGGTATTGAAATGTTGTTACGGCTTTACCTGTCCAACCTGGGTTGTAACAAATGTTCTGTGTCTAAGTATAAAACGATTATTTTATAGGTAATTCTATCAGTTTTTTGTAGTCATTTGCCATGTGTCTTTTGTGTTTACTGAAATGTAATTTATGGTTCAATGTAAATTTATGACAGCTCTAACACCATCAATACATCACCCTACGGAGACCATACACCCAGCCCATCACCAAAAGGCACGGACACTTCTCGTCCATCTCCCTATGGAGTCCACACAGCCAGCACATCATCGTATGGCCTTATCCACACCTCAGGTCCACCTCCCTATGGAGACCGTACACTCAACCCATCACCTTATGGCCTCATCCACACCTCAGGTCCACCTCCCTATGGAGACCGTACACTCAGCCCATCACCATATGGCCTCAACACCTCGTCCATCTCCCTTTGGCAGCTATACACCCAGCCCATTACTGTATGGCCTCAATACCTCAAGTCCATCTTCCAACAGAGGCCACTTACTCAGCACGCGACTATATGGCCATGCCAACCCAGGTCCATCACTCTATGGAGGCCAAACATCCAGCCCATCACTATATGACCTTGAAACCCCTGGCCCTTCACCTGGCAGAGTTAATGCAGCTGGTTTGCCAGGTAGTGGGGTCAGTCTATCTGACAGTGGAAAAGCATCTGACCAGCCACAAGACAGGAGAGATTCAGGCAGCTCATCTAATCAGGGCAACATTCCTCCTGGTCACCAGGAACAAAATGCATGGACACATGTGATAGATGTAAGGGGGAGGTTGAAAGAATTCTACAACAAAAGAGAAAGATCGATGAAGTCATCGCAAGAATAGGCGAGTTTTTTTTTTCAATTTGTTCATGATGTTATTTTTTTCTTATAACGTGTAAGTGATTGGAAATTGAACACTTTATGTATTGAATTATCTTTTTAAAAAGACAGAAAAATATGCTAGTGCATTACACCTGGTGTGTCCAAAGTGCGGCCCAGGGGCCATTTGCGGCCCTGGGAATGATTTTGCATGGCCCTTACTAGCATTTTTAGAATTATGGAATTAAGTCTGTTTAATATTCTATGTTCTATGTGCTGCTGACCTCTACTTGGGACGTTGTGGTTCGGTGGGCAGAATACTTCGAAGACCTCCTCAATCCCACCGACACGTCTCCCAGTGAGGAAGCAGAGTCTGGGGACTTTGGGTTGGCCTCTCAAATCTCTGGTGCTGAGGTCACTGAGGTGGTTAACAACCTCCTCTGTGGCAAGGCTCCAGGGGTGGATGAGAGCCACCCGGAGTTCCCTAAGGCTCTGAATGTTGTGGGGCTGTGTTGGCTGAAGTATAGGGTTGGGCATTTAGCATCGATTGGAACCAGTTCCAACTGTTCATTTTTCCCGGAATCACTCAACGTTTTATATTTCAATTCCTAGAATGTCGACCGGAAGAGGAATCCGCGGCCGATCTCCGTGAAAAATAAACGTGATCTGCAAATGATATCACAATGATAGTTAACGTGATGAGCGGAACCAGGACCAAAACTCCAGGTGGGCCGGCTGAGGTCGGTCCAGTCATGGTGTTGCAGCTCGGCGGGCAGGGACGACCACTGGAGTCGTTTGCTCTTTAAGAGGCTTTTATTTCGTAGTTTTATCAATGAAACACACACACTGCTCCGTTCAAACTTCGTGCTTGGAGCTGCGGTGAGACTCTTCCAGAGATGTTCAAGGACACTACGTCAAAAGCAGTTCTCTGATACGCCAAAGGTGCGTTCAGTGACAACTTGTAAATAAGACTTCTCTTAACAAAAACTGTTCACATGAACTAAACATGAAGAAAAAAAACTGTTCACATGAACTAAAAATAAAAAAAGAAGTGTGGGGTACCTTTGAACCAATAAACAAATAAAGTTTAACCATTTGCATATTTTCACCTAGTCTGACCCCAGCAATATATGTATCTCTCACAATGACACTCTGCTGATCACCTGGTGATGAGAGGATTTCACCTGTCAGTGGAACAGGTGAGCTGCTGAACAAGCATTAGTTCCTAGAAACACTTTCTGTGGCCAGACTGTAGTGACCTGTTATTTATAATTTTATAATTAATATTAAATGAATGCACTAAACCCACAAATGATAAGATTAAATTCCATTAATCATATTACTATCAAATGTAAATAAGTATAACAGATAACCAATCTTAATGAAAAACTGATTAATATTTTTTTATTTTAATATTGATTATATTTCATTTCTAAGGTTTGGATGTCTGTGAACATTACAAAATATTCAGATTGGTGTAAAGAACATGATATTATTAATAACAGGTCATGATCTAAAGCTGGTCTGAGGTATAAAACTCTCCCCTGGGCCTAAAGCCCAGCAGATCTATTTAGTTTCTATAAACACCAACATCAAATAAATTACAGCAGCTGGATTCTACTTTGTTCCTTAAATTGAGTCACGTAGTTTTGCAAGTTCTGCAGCTCACGCATTCAACAGAAAGATCTGCCAGCTGATTGGTTCTTTTGGTATCTGGGTGCAGTTCTGGTACTGTCAATCTTTAGGTGAAAAGCAGTGCTGTACGATACTGCAAAATTTGGTATCGATCCGATACCAAGTTAATACAGGGGCTAGTATTGCCGATACCGATACCAATGCCGATACATTTTACTACTAGTCTAGTACCATCTAGTTTTGTGGGATTTATTAAGATAAATAGGATCAATAAAACTTGAGTTTTCAGACAAGATTCTCATATTGATGATGTCATCAATATGAGAATCTTGTCTGAAAACTCAAGTTATATTGATTACTTCATAATTTTTTAATTTTTTCTTTAATAAATCATGTGTACGATGATAATAAAATACAGGGAACATTTTCAGGCAAATAAAGTTTTCATTAGGAAACTCAAAATGGTTTAAAAATGGTTAACAAACTCAAGATTTTCTTCCATTGGAAATCTATAAAGCTGTGTAAAAACATTCCAAGCGGCGTTCCTTTATCGGTCTGCCATCATGCAGCCACGACAGTGCTCTCTGCTGTTCTGTGCTTGTCTAGTGCTGGAGCGCTGTTTTACATTTTTTTATGTAATGGCGGACTGCCCCGTTGACTGACATCCATGGCGTTCCAATCACAATGCTTTAATAGTTTTTTGGCCAATCACAGTGCTCTTTTAGCGAGGTAGGCGGGATGTCCCTGCAAACAAACATGGCTGCCGTTCGAAACGGTCCAATCACAGGTATCAGCCAGGTAAACTACAAATCAAGATGGCTGCCATTCTGTAGTGGTCCAATCATGGCGCTCTATAGATTTCATGGGCCAATCGCAACACTAAGTAGGCAGGATGTTATTGGAAAACAAACAAACGTGACTCGTCGGCGGTCAGCCGCTCGTTTGAAACTGCTTTGGCATCAAGTTTGGACTATTATGACTTTAGCTTTTGTTTGAGTCAAGGTCAGATAGAAGTACTAACGTTTATTTAGGAAAAGGATGTGTTTTGCATCTTCTTTGATGGAATTTGGTGGACTGCCTCGTTGACCAACATCTGTAGCGGTGAGTACCGTCATGGCTTGCCAGGCTAGAAGAAACTGAATCGATACCATCACGCAGGTATCTAGTAAATACTCAATACCAACATTAGATCGATACTATTGATATTTTAGATCGATCCGCCCAGCCCTAGTGAAAAGTGACCATTTGTGTACAGACACCTCCATGCTGCAGCAGCATTCAGTCCGAACAGAAAGTGAAAGTTAAATGTAGCCGCTATCAATAACTGTTAACTCAAAATACACAACGACGTTGTCTCATTCCAAAAGCTTTATTCCTCCGCCATTTTCTCCCCGCACACCCAACAACAACTCCCGGGCTAACAGAACTCACGCGATATAACTAAGACCCCACAATGCGGCTCTAAAATTGGTCCCAACTCGGAAGTCTGAAAAATTGCAGTTCCACCCTCATCCGCTGGGGACTGGTGTCAAAAGCGAGCAAATCCTCATTGACTCCCATGTTAAAAATACCATTTTACAGCCTGGTACCAAAACGTGTTTTTTGTTTAAATTATCTAGTTTACACTCATGACAACTCTGAGGGGGGTGAATTTTTTTCTCACTCTTCTGTTTAAGTGTATTGAAAGCCTAAAATTCTGTATAATTAATGAGCATCAGACCCACGTGACCGCTGCCTCAGACCCACGTGACCACAGAGCTAACTCCGTGGAAAGGCCTCAGTACAGCCTCGGTCTCTCCTGGAAACTGTTTCGGGATTTTGAGTCTCTGTGCTTGTGTATTCTGTTTTGGATATTATTGGTGCAATTGTTTGGACAAAATGACTTGCTGTGGTATTACTTGCACTAACAGAGTGTCCAAAGAGTCTCCACTTCATTTTTTTTCGGTAAGTTAAATTATATTTATGTTTTTTAGGTCACTGCCGCCTTTAAACTAGCTGAGTTTATCGAAGTAGCTAGCTAACTATCATTTTAACATGTAGCATGTACTGTTTAACCATGAAATTTATATGTAAAATACAGTAAAATAATTAAAAGGGCATATGTCGATGGGTACAAGGGTAAAACCCAGTGCATTTAACATAAAAATGGGTTCAAATATGACAGAGCTCTTGGAGGGATACTTCTGTGCTCCATTATTCCACCCGGTTCTCCCCGACGGTCAGCCCGGTGCATGTCTGACTGATGCGGCGCCTACTAGCTGCTGCGCGGGCTGACCGCTCGTGGAGCTCTCGCACGGGGCTGACCGCTCGTTGAGCTCTCGGACGGGGCTGACCGCTCGTGGAGCTCTCGGACGGGGCTGACCGCTTGTGGAGCTCTCGGACTCGTAGAGAGACCTGACCGCAGATATACTGCAGCTCAATTCCCTACCTAAATGCAAAGTTTGAGAGATGTGGTTTACTTAGGTCTGCACTTCCTTCGGGCTAATTTGTCAAGTTCACAAAATGTGGAACGGGATGTAAGTTTAGAATCAGCGGCGAATCAGAACATATCTCGAAGCCCTGGCCGACGAAACGGTCCACATGACTATTACTGTCAGGCTCGGAGAAAATTCGGGTTGTTTTTGTGTCAGTCGGTAATTCTGCAACAGTGACTCTAACTAACGAAGCACTAGTTGACAGACATCATTACAGCGTAAAATCCAGCAAAGCGTGACCCGGTTCTGTAAGGAATTCTGTTCAGGAGGTCGCATTTCAGGCTCTCCACATCATATGTGACTGACTTTTACGTTATAATAACGACCACACACTAGGAATGTTATAAAGCGCCTATATCTGACAGTTTCTTTTGTATATTATCTGACTTTATAAACTCCAACAACAATGTGCTTCTATTTTTTTTTTCAGGCTAAATCTACCCAAGACATTGGCTGTCAGACTGATTTAGCTGCAAGAATGCACTTGTCCAGGCTGACCTGAAGTCTTACCCATAGCAAAGGTGAATTATTTTTAATAATCGTCTATGTAAACATTTTATTATCACCTTGTAGTTTTAATTTGTTTAGCAGATTATTGTTACACGTGATTTTATGCTGTTTTAAACATTTATAAATGTGCTGTTTCTTTGTTTTTTATATAGCCACCCAGTTTAGAGCTCCCAGCTGCTGTGTGTCTGTTGACACAGGGACCATGACGGAAATTCATCTTCCAGAAAGTCTGGCTCATCATTTAGCCAGATTTCTAAGGTATAGGCCAAAAATGTTTAGGTTAGTTTTGATAAGGTCTGTGCATCTCTCATTTCATGACATGTCTGTCCCAGGTGGCAGCCGGGTGAGCGTGTTGGGGGGGTGATGCTGAGGGTGGGTTACCTGGAGGTGTGGATGACGTTGGAGAGGCTGTGTGGGTGGGATAAAGCTTGGTTTATGCTTGAAGCATTTACTTTCCGCGCGGTGATGCGGCTCGCGGATGAAACGCGCTTCACAACTCGCAGCTTTTATGGTTCGTGCAGCTTGTCTCTGCGGTGAGCCAATATTCTCCCAAACTGAACGGGGCAGCATGGAGCTCTACGGCATGCATCCAACACTACACCATAGTAGAAGTAGAAATGACTGTTTACTGCATAAAGAATTATCTTATGTTCTATTTTCTTACACTTTATCCCTTTAATACATGTGGTTTGCCTAATTGCTGCCGCTAGTGGTTCGATAAAGATAGCAAACAGTGAGGGGGAGAGTGGGCATCCCTGCCTGGTCCCCCTCTGAAGACAGAAGCTAGCTGATATTTGGTCGTTCGTCCTGACCCGTGCTGTTGGTGAACTATATAATGTTTGTAGCCAGTTTATGAAGAAGTTCCCAAAACCAAATTTATGTAAAGTTGCAAATAAGAACTTCCAGTTAACTCTATCAAAAGCTTTTTCTGCATCTAGAGAAAATATACTAGTTTCTATGTTTCTACTGCAAGAGAAATCTATCAAATTAAATAATCTACGTGAGTTTGTGGATGACTGTCTACCCTTAATGAAACCAGTTTGGTCAGGGTGTATTATGAAGGGGGTTACCTTCTCTAATCTTTTGGCCAGGGCTTTACAAATTATTTTGAGATCAACATTAATAAGAGAAATTTGGGTCGATAGCTGGTTGGAAATGCTGGGTCTTTGCCTGGTTTTAACAAGAGACTAATATTGGCTGAATTCATGTTTGGCTGTAATCTGCCGCTCTCCTCGATTTCCCTCACCATTCTGAAAAATGTTGGAGCCAGAATGATCCAGAATTCTTTGTAGAATTCTACTGGGAACCCGTCTGGACCTGGAGCTTTCCTATTCGTCATGGATTTAAGGGCCTCCTGGAGCTCCGCTGAGGTTAGTGGCGAGTCCAGGACTGTAACTTGGCTGTCTGATAATTTAGGAAGTGTTATCCTGTCAAGGAACTCATCGATCTCGTTATTTGATGGGTTTATCTGTGGTGAGTACAAAGTTTGGTAAAAGTCTCTGAAAGTGTTGTTTATTCTTTCAGGGTCATAAACTATATTCCCGGTTGAGTCTTTAACAGCAGATATGGTAGTTTTCTCTTTATTTATTTTTACTTGGCTAGCCAAAAATTTACCTGATTTATTACTATGTTCAAAGTTTTCTATTCGTAGTCTTTGTGCTAAAAATTGTGTCTTTTTGTCAATAATTCCATGAAGTTCTAATTTAGCTTTACGCAATTTGCTCATTAACTCCTCTTCTGTGGATGCCTCTAAAGACTTAATGATTTCTTCTAACTCCTGAATACGTTTGTTTTTCTTTTCTTATGTGATGAGAAAGAGATTATTTTACCTCTCATCACTGCTTTTCCTGCCTCCCAGAGAATAGATGCTGAGGTTCCAGGCAGGTCATTATGTTCTAAATATAAAGCCCACTCCTTTTTAAAAAATTCTATAAAACCTTTGACTTTGAGCAGTGATGTATTAAACCTCCAGTTTTTGCTTGGTGGGATTGTCTTCTTGTTTACCAGAGTTAATGAGCCGGAGCATGGTCGTTGACAACTATTGGGTGTATCTCAGTGTTGGAAATGTCAGCCAACAATGAGCTGCTGACTAGAAAATAATCCAAACGTGAATGAGAGTGATGGACGTGTGAGAAAAAAGTATACTCTCTACGGTTCACGTGGAATGGACTATTCCAGCAGAAGAAGCATTCATAAAACTTAAACAACAACTATCCACAGCAGTGATCTGGCTACGGCCGACTACAAATCTACGTTTTTTCTTGATGTTTCTGGATCAGAAACTCATGTTAATGGAGTTCTGTTCCAGAAAAAAGGGGGAGGTCAGAGACAAGTCTTGATGTGCATAAGTGTCATGCTAGATAACACGGAAAAAAGACACCCACCCTGCACCCAACATGTAGCAGGTCTTGCAAAAATTTTACAGAAAACAGCACACATAGTAATGGGCTACCCGCTGAAAGTACTGACAACACACAGTGTAGTAGCTTATATCACATCACAAGCTTTCACCATGACCCCGCTGAGACGAAGAAAAATCAGTAAGATCTTAGAGGCCCCACACATCACCTACACACATGAAGGAATAAACATGGCAGACCACATGGGGACTGGGGAACCCCATTCGTGCGAACAAAGAACAGCAATAGAAGAAAAGGTCAGACCAGATTTAAGTGCAATCCCACTAGAAAACCCTGATAAGAACTGGTTTACAGACGGCTGTTGCTATAGGGATGACAACGAGGTGTTAAAAGCTGCTTGGGCAGTAGTAGAGCAACTCCCTACAGGCGAATGGTCCACTGCAGGAGCTGAAAAACTAAAAGGACAACAGTCAGCACAAAGAGCAGAAGTATTGGCTATCATTGCAGCTCTCAAAATGAGCACAGGAAAAAAGGTAAATATTTACAGTGACTCAGCCTATGCCGTAGGAGCCGTGCACGTGGAACTTAAACAATGGTTGAGAGCTGGCTTCGTGACAGCTGGGGTGAAACCAATAAAGCATGAGTCTGAAATGAGGGAACTAGCAGAAGCTCTATTCCTTCCAGCAGAAGTGGCAGTAATAAAATGCAAAGGACATAGTCAGGGCTCTGACTTCGTGTCTAGAGGTAACCAAGAAGCAGACAGAGCAGCCAAATTAACAGCTGAATATCTCCCTATACATAATCTAGTGGTTGAGACAGTAACTGTTGAGAAAAGCATTGACCCTAAGATTTCCATCACAAAAGAGACTCCCAAGGACATGCAAGATCAAGCCTCGCCACAAGAAAAAACTTTGTGGTTGGCAAGGGGTGCAACCAACACGAACGTTTGGAGAGGGCCAGATGGTAGACCCATACTGCCACCTGGCATTAGACAAACGGCAATGGAAGAAGCGCACGGAGTGGGACATGTTGGTGTAGCACAAATGGTGAGGAATTTGTCCCCCTGGTGGCATCCATACCTAACAGACATGGCCAAATATTTAGTCAAAACCTGTACAGAGTGTACTCAGTTTGGCATCAAACCTACCCTGAAACCAATCCAAGGTCAATTTCCAATACCAACATGCCCTGGAAAAGAGATAATCATAGATTTCACAGACATGATTGACAGGGTAAAAGGGTATCTCCTAGTGTGTGTGGATGCATATACTGGATGGCCAGAGGCTTGGCCTGCGAAAAAAGAAGACAGCAAAACAGTTACAAAATGTTTGATTAATCATTATATTCCCCAACATGGGTTCCCAGAAAAAATCAGATCAGACAATGGATCCCATTTTAAGAACAAAGATCTACAAGAGGTTGAAAACATGCTGGGTCTGAAACACAAGTTTGGTTCAGTGTACCATCCCCAATCCCAGGGGAAAGTGGAGAGGATGAATCAAACGCTAAAAGTCAAATTGGCTAAAATCTGTGCACAGACCAAATTAACTTGGTTGGAAGCTTTGCCTCTCGCTCTGATGTCCGTACGGAGCTCGGTTAACAAAACCACAAGGTTTACCCCCTTTGAACTACAGACTGGACGGCCTTTCCCGGGACCTGCCACAAAATTACCTTTGACTGCCGGCCTGACTGACTCCCTTGATCCAAGGTCATATTATAATCTGTTGCATAGTCTTGTTTCTCAGTTCTCATTACAGGTTGAGGCTGACCGTACCACCACAGACGCCCCTTCTCCACAACCTGGGACAGACTGGGTCCTACTAAAGGTCACCAAAAGAAAGTGGACGGAACCAAGGTGGACCGGACCCTACAGGATCACGGAGAGGACGTCACACGCTGTGCGGCTGGATGGCAAAGGAGACTCCTGGTATCATTGGACTCAGTGTGCTGCAGCGGAAGAGCCCCACCGCACTCTGACCGAGGTTCAAGAGGACCTGTCACAAAAGGGGGATCCTGACCAGGAAAAAGGACCTACGGACCAGGAAGAGAAGCAGCTGACATCTGCCTGACCAGGAAAAAGGACCTACGGACCAGGAAGAGAAGTAGCTGACCGCGGTAGCGTGCCAAGCTACCACTTCTGCGGGACGAGGTAGCATGCCAAGCTACCACCTCATCCAGCGGGACGAGAATCGTGACATCATCACCCCCTGCAGCTGCCTGGAGCAGTAGAGGGATCTCAACAGGGGGAAGAAGAAACCACCCTGCAGTTATTCTACAAGGGTTATATTTAACACCCTTCAGTTATTCTACAAGGGTTATATTTAACACCCTTCAGTTATTTTTACCAGGGTTCTATTTAACATCCTTCAGTTACTATAGAGGGGTTATATTTTATACCCTTCACACGGTGTGTTTTCACACTCATTGCATTTCTTAAACTTAATTCTTAATGATTATATTGATCACTCACCTGTCCTGGCCGGAAGAAGATTCTGAGGGTAACATAATCCAACAAGAATCCTTTCCAATAACTTTGTATCCAAGTAAACTGAATTGGCTGGAGTACAGGGACAGCAGGCTGGGGCTGTGGAACGACAGGTACTATCGCCCTTTCTCCAATCCAGTAGATTTAATATCAGAAGCAGTTATAGCATATCGTGAGCTCACTGGCACAGATTACTCCGAATACTTTGTTAACGGGCACAACTTCTTAAATTAACACCTGTATGAGCCCAATGATGTTACAGTGTGATGATGTTCAGTGATTTTGTCACAACCCCCATCACCTGTTTATTTTCATGTGCTTTTGTTATTTTTGTGTTCTTTCTTTTGACCATTGATGAGGATATTTGTCCTCAAGCTAGTCTAGTCTAGCATGCCCGCTCTGTGCTGCGGCATTCGTCCCAAAAAAAGGGAGGACATGGAGGAATTTTCCCTGTTAAAGTACAGTGGACAGGGTTTTTCGCCTCCTTACGGGGTGTGCATGCAATACGTTCATGAAGTAATAAGTTCAGTTAACGCTATAATCATGTTTCATGTATTGTTTCACAGTTTTTCATAGTCTCAGCTGTGAAGTCATTGGTTGTTTTTCAGTCTCTTAAGCATTGTTTATTAGGTTCTTTTTAGTGATATTTGATGTTGTTGTTTTTTAATGTCTTTTATAGATCTAATCTTTGTTGAACTCTTAAAAGAGTTCAAAAGGGGGATTGAAAAATATGTATCTCTCATATAAGCTCTTTTATACATTATTAAAAGCTCTTTTATACATTATTATAAGCTCTTTTATACATTATTATATGCTATTTTCTACATTATGGAAGAATCCTGTTATAATATAAAATGCCTCTCAGTATTTTTCTGCATAAGCTCTGAACAGCTGCATATTTCCTCCTGCACTAAAAGGGAGTGAAAGCATTCCTTCTCTCAGTTCCTCTCAGTACAAGAAAACTGTCTTTGTTATCAAAGGATGTTTCAGGATGCTTCCTGCTTATCTTAGAATTACATGACCTTGTGATGTATAAGTTCCTGACTAACAAAGCAATTAGTTCCTGCTTATCAAGATTAATGACGTATGCTGCTGCAGGTGCAAATGGCAAACTGCGTATGTTACGTTCCATCATTTCTTAATAAATACAGCTGTATGGTCAGAGGGAGGCAGAACACTTGATGCAGCAGACAAGAGCTAAACGCGGGTTTAGCTGGGGAAGCTGTCATGTTCTCCCACTGCAGCGACGAAAAGCAGATCATCTTCTGGTTATTGACTCCACTCTCTCTACCAACAATAGGTTTTACCTCCATTTACTCCGTACCTGTATGGTCTCATAGAAGGAAAGACCAACAGGCGACACAAACATTTTCTACAATAACTGTTAGAACGGGTGTGCACAGCGGAGTGATACTGTTTGTAAACAGTCCCAGTGCTGTTATAGTCCAATATCAACTCTTGAAGTCTCTTGACCAGTCAAGTCACTCGGTCGGAACTAACTGTTGTATAATGGTAGATAATGTCACCTCGGTCAGAAATGTAGAAATATTGTGTTTCAAGCAGTTTTTTTACATTTATCAAAAAAAAAAAAAACTAATCAACTGTGACGTCACTGAATGTGCCAGCTAGTTTGACTAAATAGCTGTAAAAGACCCCAAATAATATCAAATCACCTCCAAGACTCTCCAAACTAACGGGAATAGTGCTTCTGATTCATAACACAGCATTGGCAAAATGAAAACGTTTTGTGTCCTAATTTAGAACTCCGCCCTTTGGGTGCTTGGGCGACTCCCATTATATTGTTTTACATTATTTGGGAATTGATCTAATATCTCCCAGAAAACTCCAAATAGCACTACAGTTGTCAGGGTGAGTAAATGAACAAATTGCATGCTACAATTAAGGTCCAAGTTGTAAAAAACAGTACAGTAATCCCTCGTTTATCGCGGTAGATGCGTTCCAGACCTGGCCGCGATAAGTGAAAATCCGCGAAGTAGGGACTCCCAGCATGCCCCTCGCGGGGATTCCCTCCATGTTGCACCTACGTCACAAACCGCGGCTATAAACGGAAGTTGCCTTGTTGCAAGTCCGAGCAATCGGTCAAGGCTTAGAAACAGTGGTCAGAGACAAGGGTCATACAAGGGTCAAGAGGACAATAGTTCAGGACTTGCTGGTGAGGACAGAACTAGGCAAAGGGTCAAAAGACAGGCTGGCTTCTCTGGATCCGCCCATGGGTCCACCCCTGGGCCCGCCCCTAACTCCACCTCTGGCGGGAAAAGAAGGAATGGCATGGAGTGAGGAAAGTCCAACTGGACCCAGAAGCTCTCAGGAATGCTGGAAGAAGATCTACAATTTGCTACCAACATGAAGATTTATGACCTGTGCTCTCATTCCAGGAGTGCAGCATGTAACTTTTGTGCCCTCATGTGAATACTGCATGTAGTGAAAATGATACCAAATGTCTTATGTAGAGCTAAAAAAGTGTATTTGGTAAATGACCCCTTGACCTAAACTGTCAGGAGAGAATGACTTGTGACTCTTACATTGTTTAGAGCAGTCTCAGGAATTATATAAAAGGATGCAGCTCAGATCGGGCGAAAAGAGTTCTTGGGGAGATTCTGAGAAGACAAGAGCTGGTGTAAACTAACTCTTATTTAATCATTTTGAACTAATTCCTCCATGGGGGATAGCAGTTGTTTTTCACTTTACCCATTTTTGTATTTTGATTTTGTAATAAACCTTTTTTGAAAAAGAAACATAATCCTGATTCTTTCAGGTTTTCTCTAAAGCTTCACGTTTGGGGCCCTGGCCATAATTGCACAGAGGTAAGCATGTCGAAGATCGGTCTCTGAATTATCGGGACTTACTTTACAGTTTATAATAGAATAATATAAAGAAACCTTAAGATAAGGGAAGTTTTAACTTCCCCCTCCTTGCGAGTAACGAGTTGTCTTAAGGGCGATAAAAGCAAAATATTCGAGGTTATTTTGGCTCTGATTGCAGGTTGAAAAAGTCTCTAATCAGCTGGAAGGTTGGATTAATAAATAAATTGATAAAATTATGATAGCCTGATCAACTAGCATAAATCATTTTATAGTTACCAACCTCCCACATAAGCTGTTAGAGGCGCAATTAATTCCGGGTAATCCAAACAATTGCTGAGAGGCTTGGCTTGCCTCCAGACTTCTCTCTAGTATCTTAACCAAAAGGTAACGAGTTTAAAAGAAGTGTAGTACTCTGGGGCTGGCTATTCGTACAAGTCATTTCACCTTTAAAATAAAAGACAAGATTCTAATTAGATGGTCCAAACCAGGATCTAGTACAATTATACTCGCCGACATCCCCCCGAACCCTGATGGATGCACCGTCTCATAAGTTCTAACGGAACTGGGTTTTAAAGGAACCGGTAAATGGGACGGGCACGCGACAGCCTTTCCGGCTCACCACTCAGTCATCGTTTCTTCAGATTCATGATCAGAGTTTCCAACCTACCGATCAATCCAACGAACTATCAGCTCATAGTAAGTTATCTTACTACTTCTGGAAAGCCCGGCATTTCCGTGTCACTTCGTTGACGCTCGAACGCTCGGGGGTTTCCTAGATCAGCCGGCGTTTCACCGACACTATCACTTCCGCTTTTGTGAAACCACACTCCCTACAAGATCAGCTCCCGAATCCAGCCGACCTGTCTGACATACAGTACTGTATTGAATTATCGTATGATCACATTCTCTTTTTGTGGGTAAAACTCAAGAAAAAAAATGTTTTTACTTGTTTTTTTTAGTTTTATTACAAAAAGTGCATTTTTGATGAAAAAAAAACAAGAATTTCTTGATATTTCGCATAGAAACATACCGCAAATCTGCGAATTCCCCCTGAAAAATGCTCCAAAGAAAAAATCCGCGAAGCAGCGAATCCACGATGAATGAACCGCGAAGTAGCGAGGGATTACTGTACACACCTTTTATGGTCTTGCTTGTCCATGCTGGTCTAGATGGTCCATGCTGGTCTAGCTGGTCCATGCTGGTCTAGCTGGTTTATGCTGATCTAGCTGGTCCATGCTGGTTCAGCTGGTAATCAGCATAGATCTGGTTACCAGCTGAACCAGCATAACCAGCATGGACCACTATTGATTGTTGGTCCATGTTATTGGAGCAGCATTCAATGGTGGTCCATGCATGGGATGCTGATTAGCAGTACAAATTCTCCCAGAGGATACGAGTGTACCGAACAACCACACTGAATTTTGTTACATTAAGACAGATTATTGGAAAATATTACATACTGTAACTACTACAATAAAGACAAGGTAAGGTTTTCAAGTCAGTATGTACATTTATTACGTTTGTGTAACAAAGAACGTGGTAACAAAATGCATACAAATCATTTAAAAAACAAACTAATAACAAATAAGAACAAACACTAATAACAAGTAACTAATTTAACTTACCTTATGAAAACATAAAACATAAAAAATGCCACATTTAAGTCCTTTGGGGTTTTGTTTTTTTGTTTATTAATGTCCATAATTTTTTCTGTAAGGTATCACCCTGCTTTTACCCATCTTGCTTGCCGCTCGGGCTCATCCAACTTTTTGTTGATGAGCCACTCTTTGAAGCAGGCTGAAATGAAATACAAATAGACAAGTACCTAAGTATTAAGTCTTGAAAAAATCATTCACATAAGCATGAACAGGGTTTCCTACAAGCAATATATTATCAACAGTGTTTGCTTCATTGTTACTTGAGTATTGGGTATCAGTCAAAAGTTTGAAAACAAAAAATATAGTTTTTTTTTCATTTTCTTCTATAGTATGAATTAAAATTGAAAACATCAAACAATGAATGAAAACATATGGAAATGTGTAGCAAACAAAATATAGCAAATGTCAATTAATCTACAATGTAGAAAAGAGGTCCAAAGAAAAGAAACACCACAAAGAAAAACTACTCCATAAAAGGATGTGTCCTTTGTCCGGTACTGTATATGTTTGTAAAAGCCATGTGTTGCACTACAACACATGGCTTGACGCGCTCCGCTATCCGTGTGCTGCAGTGTTTCACCTCACCGACGCAGCATTGAAACGCCTACTACACTTTGCGGTCAGGAGATCCCTTTGATCTGCTCAAAAGTAACTGATGAGGTGAAAAAGTAAGAAGCCAAGTAGTAGTTTTTCTGGAGAGTTTAGAGGAGATGCAGGAAGATGAGAGATGGGACAGAAAACAAAGCAACAAGAAAACAAAGCAAAGTGTTTGAAAGTAAAATATAGGTAGATTTATCTCCACTACACGTTGAATAAAACAATAAGTTATACACATGTAATATTTATACATTTGATACAATTCAGATCACCTTCAAAAGTCAGTCACACAGCCAGGGCCGTTTCAATGCATTTTGGGGGCCAAGGTAAAACGGCATCAAACAAATTGTTATCGAGGTTAAATCCTCAATATATCGTGATGTTGATTTTAGGCCATATAGCCCAGCCCTAGTGTGATTTGTTTTTGGGAAACGGAAATATGACCACCCTAGTTTAAATTCAATTTTATCTATTACTGACATTAAAGCATTTGTCTATTGATATATTTAATTATTTGTGCACTTTTACTCCTTCATACTTGTCAACACTCAAGAACATTTTGCAAATCCAACTAAAAATACCATACCTCTCAATGTTTCCAGCTTTTTCGGGGTTAAAGGCTGCCTGGTGCTCTTAGTTGTAGGACACGCCTTCCCTGTAAGGCTTTTCTGGCCTAGGGTCTTTGTTCCCCTGATTGCCACTGCAAGCTCCTTCACAAACAAAGAATCCTTTGATTGGTTTTTAATCCTTGACCAGGCCTCTCTCCGGATGTAGACTCCTCCTCCCAGGTGAATCTGACAAAAATAAAAATAAACACCCACACAAGTCTAAAACAAATACACTGAAAAGTCAGTTGGCTTGTGAACAAATGATGGAGAGGTGTTCTTCATAGTTCTACATATGAAAACACATTTTGCTATTTGAGTATGGGGTGCCATTTGTAATGTTACACAGTCAAAAATTAACAGCAATATTTTTAATTATTTATCTCGTAATCAGAGCAAAAAAGTAGGTTTCATTTTTTTAAACACTTATTTTCACCTTGTCATTCAAGTATTTATAAATGTTAAGTTTCCTAGCTAAATATTTAGTTAACAAGTTGAATATTTATTTTGAAAACAAAATATTTATTGTGAAAATTAAACATTTAGTTTGGAACAAAATATTTAGCTTCTTAATTTAATATCTATTTTTCAAATCAAATATTTTGTTTTTAAACATTTTTTACAGGCTAAATGTCTAGTTTTTAAAGAGCAAGTCACCCCCAAATCAGTGTCTAATCATGCTACAGACACGTGCAGTCAATAATTTGGCAGTTCAGTGCATCTTGGTTAAAATTCAAATATTCTGCCTAAAACTGTCAGTGTTGCGCCGTCGTCAGGGAAAAATTCTGCACTGTATTTGAATTTAAATCTGCCAAAAACATGACTGTTAGGTTGATTGGTGTCACGAGCGTGTGGCGAGGTGAGCTGAGGTGAGGCAAGGATCCACACGCGGGGAGGAAAACAGGCAGGCAGGTGAGGACTTCTAACATCGATTTATTGGAAACACACGCTGGAACACTGAAACAATGACACGACAGGGAACACAGAACAGAAGGGGTTTAAATACAAGAGGAGCGGGAGCTATGGTGATTGGGAAACAAGAGGCAGGTGGGAGCAATTAACGGAGAACAGACAAAACCTAAGAGTAGACAGGACAGGGCGTGACAGTACCCCCCCCCCCCCCTCAAAGGGCGGATCCCAGACGCCCACAGGAACAAGGAGCAGGGCGGGAGGAGGGGGACCCGGAGGGAGGGCCCAGAGGAACTGAGGGACCACAGGAGAGGCGGCAGGGATCAGCAGAGTCAGGAGGCCTGCGCCTGCTGCAGATGAGGAGGCGACGGGCCCTTGGAGGTCGGCGCCTGCTGCAGATGAGGAGGCGACGGGCCCTTGGAGGCCGGCGCCTGGGGCAGATGAGGAGGCGACGGGCCCTTGGAGGCCGGCGCCTGGGGCAGATGAGGAGGCGACGGGCCCTTGGAGGCCGGCGCCTGGGGCAGATGAGGAGGCGACGGGCCCTTGGAGGCCGGCGCCTGGGGCAGATGAGGAGACGAGGACGAACCCTAGGGGGCCTGCGTCTGGGGCAGATGAGGAGGCGACAGTCCCTTGGAGGCCGGCGCCTGGGGCAGATGAGGAGGAGAGGACAGGCCCTTGGAGGCCTGTGCCAGGGGCAGATGAGGAGATGGGGACGGACCCTTGGGGGCCTGCGCCTGGGGCAGAAGAGGAGGCGACGGGCCCTGGGAGGGGGGCACCTGCGGTAGAGGAGCCCTGCAGGCTGGGCCGGGGACACAGGCAGGACCGGCGACAAAGTCCCTGCAGGCTGGACCGGAGCGACCTTCAGAGTCACCATCAGAACCGGACACGGAGGAGACGTCAGACCAGACGCGACGTCATCGGACGAGCCGACTTCAGGATGGCAGGCGGCGACGTCATCGGACGAGCCGACTTCAGGAGTGGAGGCGGCGACGTCATCGGACGAGCCAACTTCAGGAGTGGAGGCGGCGACGTCATCAGACGAGCCAACTTCAGGAGTGGAGGCGGCGACGTCATCAGACGAGCCAACTTCAGGAGTGGAGGCGGCGACGTCATCAGACGAGCCAACTTCAGGAGTGGAGGCGGCGACGTCATCAGACGAGCCAACTTCAGGAGTGGGGGCGGCGACGTCATCAGACGAGCCAACTTCAGGAGTGGGGGCGGCGACGTCATCAGACGAGCCAACTTCAGGAGTGGAGGCGGCGACGTCATCAGACGAGCCAACTTCAGGAGTGGAGGCGGCGACGTCATCAGACGAGCCAACTTCAGGAGTGGAGGCGGCGACGTCATCAGACGAGCCAACTTCAGGAGTGGAGGCGGCGACGTCATCAGACGAGCCAACTTCAGGAGTGGAGGCGTCGACCCTTGGATTGGAGGCGTCGACCCTTGGAATGGAGGCGTCGACCCTTGGAATGGAGGCGTCGACCCTTGGAATGGAGGCGGTGTTGACTTTCATCCGCTTCTGGTCCTCTGACTTCTGGACCGCCGGTCCCCGATCCGCCGATCTCTGGGCTGGTAACGTCTGCTTCTGGGCCTGCACCGGACCCATCTGCTTCTGGGCTGGTACCGTCTGCTTCTGGGCCCGCATTGTCTGCTTCTGGGCCGGAACCGGAACCGTCTGCTTCTGGGCCTGCACCGTCTGCTTCTGGACCCCCCCTGGAACAGGCCTTGAGTGAACGAGCAGTGCTAGTGCTGAAGACAGGGAGCGCAGAGCGTCGAGTCAGAGCTGATTAGAATGGGCGCTCTGTTGAAGCCGGACCAGCTCAGCCCGTTGACTGGCCAGTTCAGTTGGCTGGACTGTGGGTGTGGCTCCACCTCCCACAGATGACAGAGGAGCCGAGTGGACCGGAGGCGGGACAGCTGGTTCAGCCGGAGCCGCGAACAGTTCGTCCAGCTGGAGCTCAGCGAGCAGGTGGTCCAGCTGGAGCTCAGCGAGCAGATCGTCCAGCTGGAGCCCGCGGAGTTCAGCGAGCAGATCATCTAGCTGGAGGACTTGGAGTTCGATGGTCTGACGAACCTGGGCTGTTTCAACCTGTAGACTGGCGTGCTCCGCCCACAGGGCTGCGAGCGCAGCTCCTCCTCCTGCAGACGCCGATTCGGCCGGAGACGGGACAGCTGGTCTGACCGGGGGCGTGTCCGAACTGGCTCGCCGAGCACGGCCAGCGGTGGGCTCGCAGCTCCGTCCTGAAGCGCAGGGCTGCGGTGGATTCCGGCGTCTCTCCCCATGCCGTGGACCAACCCCGGGGGAGCAGAAAGCCAGCCTCGTGCCCTCGAAGCTGGAGCGATCCCGGAGCATCTCTCCCTCCAACGTCCCGTCCGGTTCCGGAAGGGCGGCGAGGAACGCCGAGGCAGAAGGTCGGGGACGCCGTCTGCGGCGAGGCGGAGCTGGAGCTGGGGAAGGAGAAGCCGGTCGATAGTCAGCGGAGAAGAACTGGAATAAATACTTCCATGGGAGGATCTCCCCGCTGGACCCTTCAGGTGGTGAGCTGAGGTGAGGCAAGGATCCACACGCGGGGAGGAAAACAGGCAGGCAGGTGAGGACTTCTAACATCGATTTATTGGAAACACACGCTGGAACACTGAAACAATGACACGACAGGGAACACAGAATAGAAGGGGTTTAAATACAAGAGGAGCGGGAGCTATGGTGATTGGGAAACAAGAGGCAGGTGGGAGCAATTAACGGAGAACAGACAAAACCTAAGAGTAGACAGGACAGGGCGTGACAATTGGTCTGTCCAAACTGTCCTTAGGTGTGAGTGTGTGTGTGCATGATTGATTGTCCTGTGTGTCTGTGTTGCCCTGCGATGGACTGGCTCTCTGTCCAGGGTGAACCCCGCCTGATTGCCCGTTGACTGCTGGAGTTAGGCACCCCCCCCCCCCGACCCCGCATGGACAAAGCGGGTTCAGAAAATGGATGGATGGATGGACAAGTTTGTGAACTGGAAATGCAGGATTTGATAGTAAACAGGTAAAAATATCACACTCTGGGGCTTTATTTAACTTGCTAACTAAATATTTAGCTAGGAAACTTAACATTTATAAATACATGAATGACAAGGTGAAAATAAGTGCTTAAAAATGAAACCTAGTTTTTTTCTCTGATTACAAGATAATCTCTCCTTCTGGACACCTAGGTGTCTCCACTCCATCTTCACTGCCAGACTCTGCAACTATGAAAAGAATGTTAAAATATTCAGCATTTGTGTCTTGCTTAAACCACCATTATCAAGAAGCCATATGGCGTAAGTGGAGAATGGATAATTTTTTTCCAAAACTGTCTCACTTTAAATCAAAATCAACACAAGTACAAACACAAAAGGCCATTTTTAAATGAGGGTTATTATGAGTAAGGGAGAAGAAAAATCCAAAACTTCCATGGCCCAGTGTGACAAAGTGATTGCCCCGAAACCCATTTACCTCGATTGGGCTGCCCTTAGCAGCTTCAATTCAATTCAAGTTGATTTATATAGCGCCAAATTACGACGTCATCCCATTTGTTGCTGAATGTCTTGGAATCTCTGCATGATGTTGAGGATATTTTGATCTACTTCACTGTTTCAGGAAAGTCTGACAGGATTGATTTCTTTACTGAGAACAGGTGTGGTAGTAATCAGGCCTCTGTGCGGCAGGACAAACAGAACTCGGGTGTGATGAGCCGCTGTTAAGTTATGTTTCAGCTAAAGCTGGGTATTGGTTCATTTCAAGAATAAATTTGATTGTCATGATCATTTGTCAATTTGCTTAATACACAATTGGAGTCAGGGAATATCACATACCTGGGAATTAATATCTCTCCCAAGTTAGCAGATCTAGCCAAACTAAACTACATCCCACTTTTAAGGAAAGTGGAAGATGATCTTGCAAGATGGAAATCCTTACCAATATCACTCATGGGGAAAGTTGCTACAATTAAAATGATGGTCTTACCCAGAATAAATTACTTATTCTCGATGATCCCAAACAAACCTCCAGCTGACTGGTTTAAATCTCTGGACTCCTCAATTACTAAATTCCTTTGGCAGGATAAACCTCCACGAATTAGCTTAAAAACGCTTCAGAAGACCAAAGACAGAGGAGGACTGGATTTACCCAACGTTTATTATTATTTCTTAGCCAACAGGCTGCAATATATACAAAGATGGTTGCAAGATAACCCATTAGACGAGTCCTGGTTAGATATAGAACAGACACTTTGCAATACGATAGAGCTTTCAGACTTACCATTTATTAGCTCAAGCATAAGAAAACATGAAAGCTTCAAAAGTATTAGTATCAGCACCTCTCTGACAGCATGGTGGGAGTATCTTAAAATGACAGAGTCTTCACTAGTACCATGCAGACGCACACCTATCTGGAACAATCCTGACATTTTGCTAAACAACAAAATGATGAACCTTCCGGACTGGAAAAATAAAGGAATCCTATACCTGGAACACATATATGAAGGATTGGACTTCATCCCATTTAATCAAATAGTCTCCCAATTTGGAATGGATAAGAATAGCTTTTTAGAATATCACCAAATTAAATCTGTAGTCAAACAAAAATTTAAGCTCAATAAAATAGAATTACAAACACCAACAAGGGTATTAGACTTTTATAATCTCAAACCCCCCAAACTACTGTCTAAAGTATATAAGACACTGTCCAAAATAGACGATAAAATTGCAATCCCTATTGAAAAATGGGAGGTGGATCTATCAGTTAGCTTTGACCAGGACTTCTGGTCCCAAACTTGTTTAAAAACTTTTAAAATGATCAGACACCCCAATTTACAATTAATTCAGTACAAAATTCTACAGAGTACACTATACAGGTCATCGGATGTTCAAGATGGGGTTTGTGTCGTCTGACACCTGTACACACTGCACAAACAACATTCCTGACAATTACTTTCATGCACTGTGGTCCTGCCCACCTGTCCAGGAATTTTGGGGTAGAGTATGTGAGGATCTGTCAAAATGTCGGAAATGTCATATCCCAACTTCCCCCTCTCTTTGTTTACTGGGGAAGCTGGACGATGTCCCGATTGCAACATCTTTGGTTCACGTGGTTCTGACTGCCATATGCATCGCTAAGAAAACTATCCTCTTGAATTGGAAAAATAGAGAAAGTCTCTGCATTAACCAGTATAGAAATCTTTTGTTAGATCATATTGCACTTGATATAGCCTCTGCTTCCACTTCAGATGAATCTCTCTGGGCTCCTTTGATCGGTTCCATCACATAGCGAGGGTGGGGGGCCGTTGATGTTGTCCTGCGGGATGGTGTGGGTGGGGGTGTGTGGGGGTGTGTGGGGTCTGAGTTTGGAGTATCCGCATGTTCCCTGGAGGTGGGTTCACTGGGGGTATCTGGGGCTGGGGGGCCGTTGCCCCCCTCTGGAGGTGCTTGGGTTGCCTCAGGGGGTGGACTGCTGGCGGTTGTGAGTGGGGCCCCTTGGGCATCTTGGCGGCGGCCATGGGTAACTGCCTGGCGGCTGCAATACCCCTGGGCGGGTCTGGGTGGGGGCCTGGGGGCTCGGGGTTTGGGGGTGGCCGGCCCCGTGTGGGGATCTGGGCGGGGCCTTGGGGGTCGGGTCCTGACATGTATGCTGCCGGGAAGAAGGCAGGAACACTCAGCAGTGCCTGGCCCGGGTTCGGGGGCCTCAGGTAGACCTTGGCTCCTCTGCCGTTCCATCACAGGGGAGGGGGAGGTCCAGGAGGGGGAGGACCCAACCTTACCTGGATGTCCCATGTCTTATATATTCTGGAAGTTGTGCAAATGCAGGGGTGGGCATAGATATTCTGCTGGGGTGGGGCTGGATTGGTGCCCTCGGACTCCGTGAGGCTCTGTAATGCTGCTGCTTTGGGCCCTGGCAGGATGGGCTGGGGTCTCCATGCCCTGGGTGGCAGTTTGACAACAGAGGTGCCTATTGGGGCCAGTAGGGGAGCTGGCTCCCTGGAGGGCTAAGCCCAACCAGCCATTCCTCCCCATCCCTGCATATTTCTCTCCTCCTTCTCCCTCACATCATCACACAAACATACACATAGGACCTTGGGGGGTGGGCAAGTCAGGGAGTGCGGGTATGGACCCCATTTCCGTATTCCTGTGAAAACCTGCCCTCTAATTTTATTTGCACCTTATACACTTCCACTGACGACATTTCACACAAACACACACTTAGGGCCTTGGGAGTGAGCACATTCAACGGCATTTGGCAGGGGGATATTTCAGCCTCCTCCCGAGTGCCGGTGCCCACTTCCAATTTTAAACCGCACTTAGACACTGATGGCTGAGGGTGTAAGTGGGGTGGTGCAGTGGCATCAGCTGGCATATGCTGGATGATGCCCGCACTGCCCACTCACCACAGCCATGGAATACACCTCATGATCACACAACACTATATTGGAGCAGGCGGAGGGAGACTAGGGGTCTTAGCCACCTCTGTTGTTGCTAGGCTTCCTGGGGCTGGAGGCTAGGAGGGAGATCTGGCCGTCTGGTTGGGGTCTGGGGTGGTGGGTTGCTGTGCTCAGCGTTGGGCGGGGGAGCCTGCTCATCAGCACCCCAGCAGAAAGGGTCAAACTCTGGTTACCGGTGATGGTTGTACCCAATGTGCAGCAGTACCGGGACCAGAGTGAATAGGGTGTGTATGGGGAGCATGAGTGGGTGTCCGGCGTGCATTTTTGTAAGTCTTGGGTTGTATGTGCATGTGTGAGCATGAGGGAGGAAGCGTGTGACTGTGTTTGTGTATGACTGTATATGTCAGGTGGGGCCTTTGGGTCCTCCCCTCTCCTGGAACTTCTCTTGATGATATAGATCTCTGTCCCCCCTCCCCCTGCCACACCTGGTGTGGGGGCTTGTGCCTTGGTCTGCCTGAGTGTTCGTGGCAACCGGGTCTGGGGGTTTAAGATTTTGACATCTGCCTGTTAGATCCCGGTGGCTGCCTGGTGGGGTCTGGGTCCCTGGGCTCTGCTGGGTCCCCGGCGGAGGTGGTCGCCCCTGGGTCCCGGGTCGCTGGGTCCCGGGTCGCTGGGTCCCGGGCTCGGCCGGCTAGGGGGTGGGAGGCTGCGGGTGGGCCTGTGGGCTTGCCGCTGATATCTCCAGGGACTTTGCCGGCTGCTGGTTGTGGCCCCCCGGGGCGATCCTCTGTGCCTCTCGAGGGGGGCGGGGGCCTTCCTGGTTGCAGTCTCCTTGGGGTTCCTGCGTTCTTGGGCAGCGCCTGGATCTCTGGGACTTGGAGCTCCCCCCGTCTCCTGCGCATCTTTGGGGGGCGGATCTGTGGTCCCTCACACTCTCTGTTGGGCGCTCCTATAGAAAACCTTAAATAAACAAGCGCGTGTACACACACAGGTGCGCACATGATGCTCTCAAAGTATGGGCTTGGGCACGTTAAACACAGGTCTTAAGACTATGGTGGGCACTTAATGGGTTGTGATTTATTATCGTGATTCTTCAGTTAAGCAATGTTGATTATATATATATATATTTTTTTTTCTTTTCATCAAGTTGACGCAATGATAGGTTGATCTTGTTGTATTGTTGTTGTGTCCCTTTGTTTTTTTTGTCTTTTTCTGCAGGTCTAGAAGCAGACTCTTGTTCATTATTGTTTATTTTTGTGGACCCCCCCCCTCTCTCCCCACCTTTTCTTTTCCTTTCTCTTTCACCTCTGTCTCCGTGTCTGGTCGGAATTACAAAGCATTCAACAACAATAACAATAAAGTTTTAAGTATCAGGTGTGACATTAAAAGCAAACGCTTTGATGCTCCACCTGAGAATAAATCTGTAAGGCTTGTCACCAGCATTCAGACATCAATTCTGCTTGCTTCACAGCCAGACAGGACACGGTAAAAAAAAAAAAAAAAAGAATAAATTTGATTTTGATTCTCAAGAGTTAGAATCGACAAAATTCGATTCAACCCAATCTGTTCCAATTCAACATGGGTCACTGCTTTTGAAAACGTTTCTGTGAGCTGTTACCTTAATTATATTGCTGAAATGAAATGATGCAACACTGAGTAACAATTCACCTGAAAAAATTGTATTAACCCTTTTAGACCTTACTTTTCCTTAGTTTTAAAGAAACTACTGTGTAGAAATCTGGGGAACTGCATATAGAACGTATACACAACCTTTGTTTGTTTTGCAGAAAAGAGCAATGAGAATTATAGACAACACTCATAGTACAGCTCCATCTAACCCATTATTTATAAAATATAAAGTAATTAAATTTCATGATTTGGTCAACTGGAGAATATTGCATATAATGTATAAAGCAAATAAAGGTACATTGCCAAAGAATATTCAGCATATATTTGAAAAGAGAGAGAGCAGTTATTCGTTGAAGGGATTTGAAATCTTCAAAAAACCTAGATTTAGGCCAGCAGCAGCCTACAAACCACCAACAGGCCAGCAGCAGCTACCAAGCCACCACCAGACGATTCTGGAATATACCATAGGCCAATAGGCCCGGAAGCCCAGGTTTTACTAAACACTAATTGCTAAAAAGGAAAAAATACCAGCAACCAGCATCTGGGAAAGCCACAGGCTACAGGCATCAACTCAGGAAGCTGGGCTAAAGGATTCAACATCAGCAATTAGCAACTGGGTGAGTCATTGGCTACAGGCCTCAACACAAGCTACCAAGAAACAGGTTTAACTGCTGATAGTAACAGTTTTTCAAGATGGGACCAAAGAGGATTAATAATGACGAAGTGGATGAAATTAAAAAATCACTTGACTTTCTGGCTGAAGAACTTACAACAGTCAGGCAACAACAGAAAAGTATTATGGATTTGGTACAAGAAGTAAAAAAACTGAAACAACAAAATGTTGAGAAGGACAAACAAATCTATATTTTGCAAAAACGAGTGGATGAACTAGAGCAATATTCAAGAATAAATGATGTTGTCATTACAGGAGTTGATATAAAACCTAGATCATATGCTTGAGCAGTAGCAAACAATAATGGAGAGGAACCAACTGATACAGATATGAATCATGTGGAAAGGCAGGTAACAACTTTCTTTCACTCTAAGGGTATTGAAATCAGTGAGAACAACATTGAAGCATGTCATGTTTTATCAAGTAGGAATACGAAGGGAAAAGTGTCTGTGTTAATGAGATTTGTGAGCAGAAAGATGAAAAATTCACTCCTTAAGCAGGCAAAAAAGTTGAAAGGAACTGAGGTCTATGTAAATGAGCATCTGACAAAGTATAATGCAGAAATTGCAAAGAAAGCCCGTTTTCTGAGGAAGCAGAAAAAGATCCAGGGTACCTGGACTGCAAATTGTAAAATTTTTGTTAAATTGAATGGAACTCCAGAAGAAGCAAAGATACTGGTGATTAAATGTTTAGAAGATTTTGATCAATTTCAGTAAAAGAGATGATGGGATAGAGGAATGGAATGTGTAGATTAAAATATGAGGAAAATGAAATTTCATTTAGGACTTGATCTTTCAATGATATTTGGATTTTGAAATGTGATTAGTGTGAGGGAGATTAGAAATTTATAATGAACAGGATGACAAATGAACTACATATTGACACAAATATAGGCTGTAAAGATAGGTTTTGGGACTTTGACAGCAATATTGATCCTGATTACAATTTCTTTAATAATGAAATACATGAATGTAATTATTACAATGAAGAACAATTCAATATAAAGATGAAGTCAGAAAATAGTTTGACAATAGCTCATTTCAATAGCAGAAGCTTATATGCAAATTTTGACGCCATCAAGGAATATATAGCACAATTCAAGAAGCCATTTGCTATCATTGCCATATCAGAGACATGGATAACACATAAAAAGGAAGGAAATTTTGAATTGCATGGATATGACTTCATCCACCAAGACAGAATAAGAAAAAAAGGAACGTATACACAACCTAAAAAAAGGAGGAGGGGTGGCATTTTATATTGACAAAAATCTTAATTACAAAAAAGCAGAAATGATGACGACTACTATTGAGGGAGTGATGGAATGTGTAACAGTAGAAATAAGCATGAAAAAGAAGAAGAACATATTAGTAAGCTGTATATATAGAACACCAGGCTCTAAGATTGAAACATTTAAGAATAAAATGGAGGAGATGTTTACAAATTTGTACCAGAAGGGAGTGTTTATTTGTGGAGATTTCAATATAGACTTGCTAAATCCAAATAAAAACAAAAGTACAGAGGAATTTACTGATATAATGTACAGTCTAGGTTTATTTCCATTGATAACCAGACCGACTAGAATAACATTACACTGCACTACTTTAATAGATAATATATTCACTAATATAACGGAAGAAAAGGTGGAAAGTGGGTTATTAATAAGCTATATGAGTGACCATCTACCGGTTTTTGCTTCTTATGACTGTCATTATAAAAATGAAACAGAAGAAACTAACTATATGTATAAAAGAATGAAAACAGACCAGAGGTTAAATAGTCTTAAAAATGATTTATTAGAACAAGATTGGAATATTGTTTATGAAAAAAATGAAGTAGACCAAGCATATGATTCCTTTTTTAATATATTTAAAAGTAAATTTGACAGAAACTGTCCAGTTATCAAAAATATTCAGAGGAATAAGTATAAAGAAAAACCGTGGATGACAAAAGGACTACAAAATGCATGCAATAAAAAAAAACACACTTTACCGAGAATTTATAAAAAACAGAACGTCAGTAGCAGAACAAAAGTACAAAAGATATAAAAACAAACTCATAAATATAGTGAGAAGGTGTAAACGTGAATATTTTATTAAAAAGTTAGAGCACAATAGAAACAACATAAAAGGCATCTGGAAAGTATTAAATGGCGTAATTAGGAAAGAGACAGGGAATAATAACTATCCACAACATTTTATATAGAGAAAAATAATATTACAAACATGATTGAAGCAGTGGATGAATTCACCAAATATTTTGCTTGATTTAAGAAACACACCTCTGTCAAACATGATTTATTCTGCTTTGGTTTTAAACTCACACATGAAATAGAAAACATTTAACCACAACAGATGATACAAATCTCATTTCAGACAACTGTACACTCTACCAGCATGCCAGTATTATTGTTAAACAATAGATACATAGACATTGGTTTAGGAAACATTTAATGACCAATGTTTGTCAGCTGATACAGAGAAAACAGTGAGCCTATATGCACAGCCCTAATTTTAGGGATTATTTTTATGTGAAATAATATCACAAAGATTATATTTTATTGGAACTAACACACTTTCCCTGAAACTAATAGAACAATATGAAGTATAATCAATGAGCTCATGTGCTAATTCTGTAGCTTGGGCAAGAGTGGGCACAGCTACTTCATATGCCAGTAAGTCTTTATTTAAGTTCAAAGTGTCATAGCGCTGGTACTCGAATGCAATAAAAGATGAATCGATCAAAAAGATATCCTTTATCAGTCCAAACACTGGAAAAGTGTCATTCACATCTGCAATAACCATAGACTTTCCAGTAATGTACTTGTTGCCATTGAGAACATACCATTTCACAGACACGACAGATTGCATGACCTCTATTCCCAAAAAGTCTTTAATTTTTTTCTTAACGTATTCAATATTTTTAACAGCTGACACAGGCCCCGACTCCTTTTCATTTGCAAAAATAGGATGTTCCGTGCCTAATTCATTCTGACACCACTCAAGATACTGATTGTGATTTGCTAGCGATTTACAAACATTTTTAAAATTCAACTTAGAAGCCCACTGTTTAAAATAGGAGTGCTTAGCCTCAAAGCGCATGCACATACTCCTTATTAAAGGTCCAAGAGATAAGATTTGACTGGGAAGATGCAACATATAATGTTGCTTGGGTATTATGTTGGCTTCAGGGAAAAGTGCTTTGAACTGATAGATGTTCTTCAATCATACTTCTCAGTTGCAATGCAGTTTGTACAGAAATAATGGGAGCAAGAACTATTTGAACAATCTCAATTAACTTCCTAATAAATATACCATAGTCATTGTCCACATCATACAAAAGAAAGGGTAATATTTTCAATAGAACTAGCATTTGCCCACAAGACTGTTTCAGTTTGTTGTCATTAGCTGCTAAAGTGCCAAAACTAATAGGACATGGTTTATCTCGTATTTCATTCAGTGAATAAGGAAAATTTTGAATGTCTGAATTAAACTGATCTAACTCCAACTGTCCTGAGAGAATGAGATGTTTTAATACTAATTTAACTTCCATTGGTGCAACACCTTCAAAAATAACATGTATTATGTCCTGGGGAGTTTGTTTGATCAGGTCAAATGCAGGAAGATCAATTAGCCTGCTCCTTCTATTGATTCCATATGTAGTTTTGAGGGAGGCTTTCAGTGAATCCGTCCTTGCTTTATCTATTTCTAAACACTGCCTGATGTGTTTTTTCAAAGTTCTTTCAACAAACTTCCTCTCATCAAAAAATGTTTGCATATCCTCAAAGTTGCATTCACAGTGTCTACATTTGCTATAAGCAAAACTGACACCTTCTTTAAAGCCAGCAACCTCATGCTGGGCAAGAGTGTCTCCACAAACCGCTATAACAGCACCAAACAATTCAATTTCACCATTTGAAATTTTAAGCTTCATGCCATCATAAAGGAGTTTTAGATCTTGATTTATTCTTTTCAATACAACATCCACACCCCACTGAGAAATGTTATTTGCTTTAGCAATAGCAAGAAGGCGTATTGCAGCTAACTTTGATCTAAATTTTGGATCAATATTACCTAGAGTGTAATAAAACATTACCAACTTGTTTGTAGAAGCATGGGAACAGTGGCGGCTGGTGAAAAATATTTTTGGTGGGGCTGTGCTATTTTTTATTTTTAAACAAACTTGTGCTTTCTGAGCTTTGTGCACAACTATTTCCTGAATTAAGCACAGCTCTTTTATTTCCTGTCTTACATCATTGGACAAACTGATTCATCCAGGTGTGTGACTATTGGCACGCTGCCTTGCAGACCAAGGTTGAAAAATACTGCATTAAATTGCACATAAAATAACACGACCATAAATGGTAAATAGGCAATGCAAGAGGCAAGTAACAAAAACATTTTGTTTAATTTCAACATTTGAGTGAACACGAAAAATTATGAGCAGGTCACTGTTACAGTAATGGTAGTAAACACTACTTAGACAAAATGTCAGAAATTTACACTGTTAAATATTTCTGGAGTGTTGTGCCAAGGTCAACTTTATACAAAGATCAAGTGGATGCGTGTGTGTGTGTGTGTGTGTGTGTGTGTGTGTGTGTGTGTGTGTGTGTGTGTGTGATACCTCATTTGTACAGAAATTTTGCCCTTCTGTCCTTCTGAGTGGCAAAGCTCTCGATTAGCTTTTTATTGAAGTCAGGAATGTTTGTGACAAGCTTTTTTTTCCATGGAGAGCATGGCAAGAGCATTCAGCCCATCCTGTGTCATGGTGTTCCTCAAGGAAAGTCTTAATCCTCTTTAAAGTAGATAAATAAAAAAACAACAGATAAGTACATAGGAAACACTTTCATAGGAAATAATGTCATCAGTATCCTCTTACAAATGTCATATTTCCCAGTTTTTGGGACAATAAAACATTTCTGATTCTCAATTAGATGTTTTTACCTCAAATGTAAAAACATCTGATTGAGAATCAGAAATGTTTTATTGTCCCAAAAGCTGGGAAATTTGTTTGCTGCAGCAGAAGTGTAACAAGTAAAATGGAATCAGATTGATGTATGTACAAATTTACATGAAATACACATTTACGTGATTAAATATGTATAATAAGTATGTGTGTTGAAATTAGTTTTTACAGTTATTGCACATTAAACATGTTATTAAACAAATGTCCCGGTTTGTGGGACAACCAAGGATTTCTGATTCTGATTGTCTTGTTCACAGAAATGTAATGTACAGCTTACCTCTGCACCCAGCTGCTGTTGTTCCCTGCATGGCAACGTTAGCTCTGCTGCCTAGCATGGCTAGCTTCACCGTGTTGTTGTCCATGTGTGCCCGGGATGACTCGTGTTTCTTCACCTTCTCAGAAAAATGTTTCATGTCTGTAACTCATGACTCATCCATGCCTTATCTGTCCCAGCCGTTTTAAATAACAAACACGGAAAGCAAAATAACGCATTAGCGTGATTGCATCCAGCTAGCCAAGCCTTCCCAGAAGCCTCGTGTGTACAGTTTACCTCTCTCCTTCTCCTGCTGGCTTATCTTTACGTCGGGCTGATCTGGTCCAAGCTCTTTGACATTAAGTTTTTCCACCATAGTTCTCCTCTCGAACGGATACTGGAGAAGAGACCGAACTGAATTCAGTGGCTGCTGAGATCCGGTATCCATGCTGGTTGTAGTCACCGGCGGCGTCCATGTTACATCTGCGTCACGACCAAAAACGACTCTGCCGAGTTCTACCGAACACCAACGAATCCTTTGGCGGTAGCTCCATCGCCCATCATGCTTCTGAAACAACGTTGACGCTGATTGGATACATTCCCATTCCTACCCTTTGATATTCTTGTCAGCAATTGGACAGCTGGTCTCGTCCTGTTTGGGCGATTGAAAAACAGCACACAGCCTCCACCGCTCGGCAGAGATCGGCAGAGACCAATATAAATATATATATATATGATTTATTTTTGTTACAAAACACACAATTAACTTAGAATATGTGATTATTGTTAATTTTATTTATTTATTTATTTAAAATAAAAATTAAAAACATGGAAAAACTGGGAGGGCGGCGCCCTATCGCCCTCTACTGGCCAGCCGCCACTGCATGGGAACCTAAAGGGTTACATATTTCTATTTCATCTGTGTACAATATTAATTGCAAAGCACTGGGCCTGTGAGAAAATAAAGGGTGAAATGAAAAGAGGGATCCATCTATAAAATCATAGAAGAATCCATCTCTGCTTCTTTGTGGTGCTGTACTTAACATGTTAAAGATTCTCTCATTAGACAGTAACTGCTTTAGACTTTCAATTAGCGGTACATAGTAAAAACATTTGTTCCTTATGGCCATGACCCTTGAAAGACCTTTTTTAACCCAACAAATCTTCTGGGAAACTACTACTTCCTCCGCATTTACAAGATTGAATAGTTCCCCTATTGCCCTATTCTGTCCATATGCAATGGTGGAAAAAGGATCTGTGAACTTATCAAATGTAGCCAAGGTGTCATCTTGCAGCTGAGTGGTCATCTCGGGATGCTCGTCAAACACTGTCCTCATTCTTTCCCTGAGTGTTGCTAAAAGAACAGTCTGATATTGTTGAACTCCTGAGATGATATGGTTGACCGCTCTCTGTAAAAATATTTTGAAAAACAAAGGAACTTAATTTTCATTAAACACACACACACACATTTCATGAATGCCATCGTAGAAAGGGTTGGGCATCATTTGATTTTGAACAATTCTGATTCAAATTCCTTGTTTCAATTCCGGTTCCTAACGATTCTCGATTTTGATGCTTTCAAGTGGCAGGATCCAAAAACATTACAAGTTTTTAGTGAACCCCCTAACCACAGGCCTTACTTGATGAAATTATCTGAACTTCAACATGAATTTAAATTCTATGAACAATAACATCACCTTCATTTAGACAAAAACATGTTTTCAGGAAAGAAAGAAAAAAAACTTACAGCTAAATCAGTGTGTTTGCTTCAGACCACAACTAAAGTGTGAGAACTGAAAAAGCCTCTAGGATGAGGCAAAATGTCTTCAAGATAACCAGAAAAGTCCTGCTGCTTTCAACTAAAACAATTAGAATGATCATGTCCAGAATGACTGAGAGTCTACACCTACGTGCTGCAGCAACCATTCAGTCAGATAAATGTATCTGCTGTCAGTAACAATCTAACAGATGAATGCCATCAAACATTAAAACTCTCAGAGTAACTAGTTAAAAAAAATAATCTCACAACTTTGTGTGTTGCGAGTTTTATTATTTTTATTATTATAATTACTATTATATTTATTTATTTATTACCCTATCGGCTCCTAGTGGCCAGAACCTGGTGTGAGTTGTACAGAGAAAGCTGCTCTAGCATGATAACTTTAATTATTTTAAAGGTTATTGGTCATCCTTCTGACTGTCACCCTCACACAGACGCGTGTTGTTGAGTGGCTGCGTTTGACTTGTTAATGCTCCGTGTGTGTTTTATGTCTGCAGTGAGACAAACTCACCACACACTGCCCAGAGTTTGTTCTTTAAAACTTGTATTAAATACACTGTGCTGACGCATTTTAACAAGCTTCCTCTGCGCCGCCGTATTTTTCGCTGCAGGATGCAAAGTTTACATTACTGAGAAAGTTTGGCAGAAGCGATACCCGCTGTGTGCCTGCGCAGTGCGAGAAGGGAGGGTGGACGCAATGCTGCTCTCAGGGTCTCTGCAGGCTGCAGAGTAGGAGCAACAGACAACTGGTGTGATCAGCCATGAAAATCGTTAATCAGAATTTGCAGATCACGTTTTTTTCACGGAGATTGGCCGTGGATTCTTCTTCTGGTCGACAGCCTGGGAATCAAAACTACGAATTGAAATAAAAAATGTAAACTATTCTGAGAAAAACTGAGTTAGTCAATCCAATATTCCAATTGATGCATGATGCCCTACCCTAATTGTAGACAAGATATTGATTTCATGACTAATATATTGATCCATTAGAACATACCTGTGACAAGTGGCACTGTTCTTGAACACCGATGGCAAAAGCTGCAGCAGATCTTGTAACATCATAGCTGGTTAAGGATGATGCAGCAACAGCTTCTTCCTTTAGAGAAAAACAACGAAATTACTTCAGACTTCAGGCAAAAATATAAATGTTACATTCTCAGGTTACTACTACTAGGGAATATTTGAAAATTTGGAGTGAGGAGCAAAATCAAATGGGAAAAAAGTCAAAGAAATATGGAGTCTCACAAGACCTTCTTTTCTGATAAACGGAGTCACTTTGTGTTCTGGAAAGCAAAATTTTTAAGTCATGTTTTTAAGTCACTTAATTAAGGCTATTAACCGTAATATATGATCACGTTTGTTTTGTATTAATTAAATTGTTAGCATTTTTAAATGATCCGATCTATTTGCACTTTTCATATTAATGTATTATTTGAAGAAAGTGCAAGCGCCACATGCTTAGTGAGGATAAGAGTGAGGAGAAATATTGTGCGATCTCGACACACTCCAGGTCAAAAATCCAGAAACATTTTGTAATGGGTCTACATCTGTCATCAAGCCAAAATAAATTTTATTAACGTTAGTTTAACACTTACCGTGACCGGGCTGGCCGTAATGTGAGGCTCCTGCACTTGAAGTAAAGATGCACCTGCCGATATCTCCAAAGTGCTGCTGGGTGTTGCAGCAGTACTGCAGTTAGAAAAAACGGAAACACCAAAATTTTCAAACCCTAATGAGTGGGATGTTGTGGGGTTCCTCGGTCCTTCTGGTGGGCTTCCATTGATCAAATACAGAGGATGCGTCCTTTTAATGTGGCGAAAAAACGAGTTAAAAACTCTAAAGTCTTGTTCACAGCCATCTATTCCACAGTAAACCCAAAAATCCTGACTTCGACCATGAACTGCATTTATGTGGCTAAGGAGCACCTTCATAGTTAATGCCACGAAAACTAAACAGATCATACATCTCCAGACCGCCATTGTGTTGTTTACGTGCTTTCTTCTTCTTCTTCTTCTTCTTCCTCTTTAGTATTTTATGGTATTTTTGCAATCAACATGAGGCGCATTATCGCCACCTACCGATCTGGAGTATGGACCGAACTCTGGGATCGTGGGGAAAAATAAAATATATTTATATGTAATTATCTAAGCTAGCACGTCTGAAACAAAATATTTCGATTTACGTTTAGGTAATACGATTTTGATTTATTTTTGGAACTTTTTTGTATATTTATATTATTTTAAATCACTATACATTCTCACTTCCTGTCTGTTGGTGACGTCACCATCGCCCGGAGGAAACCTTTTGTCCCGCTTAAAACCGCCAAAGACGTTTTAAGAAAAGACCAATTATTTATTTTAACAGCGTGAACTACAATTTAAGGTAAGTAACATTGAGTTCATTAATAAATTATATTATTAAAAAATATAGCGCTATTCAGAGAAAATCTTATTTTTGAGGGCCGCTAGTTAGCTAGCTTGCTAGCAATATAGCCTTAGCCAAATTATTTTACTAAAACTGGTATTTCTTCAGGTAGGGTGCAGAGCTTTTGGACCCGAGCCAGAGAACATTTTTCGTCAACATGGACGAGTTTGACGATGCCGTGCTGTCGGTGTTGCAGGGTAAGTACTTTGTCCTGTTAATTTAGGACGTTAGCCAAGGCATGTTAGCATTGTTTCTTAGCTTGGTAGCATGCATTTCACATAATGGCTACTAACCTAGATGGCGGAGAATTTTCCGACATTTAAATTATAGTTACACTTTGTTAACAACATCACAAACTTGAAAATTGTGTGTGCTGGTAACACTGGTAATTTATAAGTCACTAATAAATGGCACTGAGTTGGCTCTTTGAAGGGACTGCTTCCACTCCCGCCAGCTGCTTTTTTCATCTTCACATCATGCAATATTTCAAAAGTTTCGGTTATATCATTTAGACCTTACTAAGTATGGAGGGGAGAGGCACGGGTCAAACAGTTCCCCTGCACCACAAAGACCACATGCTGGAAACACAAGTGACACAGCAGACAAAATAAAATATGGATGCATTTTAATTATGCTGATAATACAAAGGTAGAGTTTTGTGATTGCAAAAGTAAAACAGGTTTTATGCGGGGCATTAAAAAGCATTAAAAGTCATTAAATGAAATTTTCTAAAATTAAGGCCTTAAATGGCATTAAAAAGCATTAAATTAGATTGTCAGTGGCATTAAATTTTTTCAAGAAATATTCTTAAATAATTTTAATTTTTTTGTCTTTATTGTGATTTGTTGTGAAATTATATGAAACGTATGTTTGAGTCAATACGCTGGCGGAACCATTTCGATTATTACTTCTGTTCCGACCGGTTTCTTGTTGAATTGTCGTAAAACCGGATGTTCGACAAGAAGCTGGATCGTGAGGAGTAAACGTTTGGAAAATGGGGAAATGCAAATTCCAGCAAAAGTGGTTGGAAAACGATAAATTCAAGGTATGGCTGCAGCCCGTTAATGGTCAAGATGGAGAAGGATTTTGTACTGTTTGTAAAAAAAAAAAAAAATTTAAAGTTAAAGTTCCATTAGTTGTCACACACACTGATGTGTGTGCAAAATTTGTTCTCCGCATTTGACCCATCCCCTGGGGGAGCGGTGAGCTGCAGACACAGCCGCGCTCGGGTTTTTGGTGGTTTAACCCCCCAATCCAACCCCTTAATGCTGAGTGTCAAGCAGGGAGGCATTGGGTCCCATTTTTTCAAAGTCTTTGGTATGACCCGACCAGGAATCGAACCCTAATCTCCCAGTCTCAGGACGAACACTCTACCACTAGGCCACTGAGCTGGTTGTATTAAACTTGGTACAATGGGTGTGAACGCTGTGAAATCGCACATGCAGTCGGACAACCACAAAGGCAGACAGCAGCTAACCGTGACTAGTTACTTTTCTGTAACTACCAACGCGACATCTTCTGCAACTACCACGACCACAAAAAGCAGCACAACTGCAGCTGTGAACCCTGCCGTCGGAACATCAAGCACGCTTCAAAAATTGTTTGGATCACCTGCGGTGCTTCAGACAGAGGTGCTCTGGTGTCTGTACACTGCCGTGCAGCACCACTCCTATGCATCCAATGAAGGTGTTTCGGAGTTGTTCCAGGCAATGTTTTCGGATTCTGAAATGGCTAAATCTTTCACCTGTGGAAAGGACAAGACAAGCTACGTTTTAAAGTTTGGACTCGCCCCACATATAAAAAAAGAACTGATTTCTGCAGCTACCAACGCTGGACCATTTGTGCTGATGTTTGATGAAAGCTTCAACCAGTCCACAAAAAATAAACAACTAGACGTCCATATTCGATTTTGGGAGGCTGGTGCTGTCCAGTCACGTTATCTTGGATCACAGTTTGTGGGCCATTCAAAGGCTAAAGATTTGCTGCACCATTTCAAAGTGAGTATATTTGTACTTTTTGTTTATGAAGTGGTATTCCAATGAATTAAAGAGACAAGATGTGTTCATTTTGCTGAGTTTTTTTGCTTTTAGATAGTTTTAATAAGCTTATTTTGAAATTACTATAAGCACATTTCAAATCAAACATGTTGGTGTAATGTTTTCTTTTTCATATCAAATAATAAAATTTATTTTATTGTATTCATAGGATTGTGTGTGTCTGCTAGACATGAAGAACCTCCTTTCCATCAGTATGGATGGGCCAAATGTGAACTTGAAGTTTTTAAATGATTTCCAGCAAGAGCATGCTGAACTACATGGAGGCCGCCAATTAATTAATGTTGGGAGCTGTGGACTGCACACTCTGCACAATTCATTCAAGACTGGCTTCTCCACATGGAATATTGAGAAACTGTTAAGAGCAATGCACTTTCTTTTTCACAATGTCCCTGCAAGAAGAGAAGATTTTACAAAACTTACAGGCTCATCTCTTTTTCCACTCCCATTCTGTGGACACAAATGGGTGGAAAATCATCCTGTTGGAGAGAGAGCTGTTGAAGTATGCCCAAAATTTAAAGAGAGTATGTTAAGGAGAGAGGGTGCCAGGCGTGGACTTAAGAGAAAAGCATTGGAAGATGAGCTAGAACAGCTGAAAAAGAAAAAGGAGATATTAAGGGTGGTGTGTGTCAGCCTTCAGAAAGATGCTGATCAACTAGCTGAACAGGCAGAAAACAAACCGAGCACACTCATGGCTCAAATGATAACAAAATCTAATACTCTAAGGAAGAGATACAGGGACAAATGCAGTGAACTGACAGACGTTGAGTCAGAGCTGGAATCAAAAACTAGTGAGCTAAGGCACATGCATTAATCCTGTTGTGTGTGAAAGAAATGCTGTAGCATGTTCAATAACATGTAACATTCCATGCAACTATGTATGTGCTATGTTCCAGGCATACGTTTTTTTTTTGTTGTTGTTTATCTCAGGGTACATTATAATACATTGAGTTCTCAGAGGATTTTTTTATGTACATATATATCCGTGGATTCTCACGTGTGTTTGTTTATGGCATTAAAAAGGTTAAAAATGGCATTAAAATGGCATTAAAAAGCATTACATTTGTTTAGCTGATTTCTGCAGAAACCCTGTAAAATATAATGCAAGTGAACGGAACTATAAAAGTTATTTTCTTATTTGTTTTGCCTTATGCCTTGAATCGTACATGTTTTATTTCAATTCAAATGATAGTCATGTTTTTTATGTCTGTCAGCAAATACATTTCAAATTTTAAATTAAATTACTTGTAAAGATTTTGTAATTAAAATTACAACAAATCAGACGTTGTCACCATAGAATCTCTTCTTCCCCAGAGTAGCCGTAGCAGCTACTTACCACATGGCCAGCCCACCACCATCTAGCCCTACAACTACAAGAGCAACAGACAGCTCTATGAGACAGCTTATACAAAACACAGTTGATGAGGAATTAAAATAGTTGCATGTGATCTGTAACTATTTTCAGTAAGATGTTGACAAAGACTTTTCAAGCTTTACTCATGCTCTGAATCTAATATTATTGTAAATAGCAAAGCACTCTCCCACAAAATTATTCCATGCCTCTATAACGAAGAATATTCACTGCAAGAGTGTTACATTTTGAATATATATATATATATATATATATATATATATATATATATATATATATGTATATATATATATATATATATATATATATATATATATAAATAATACATATTTAATGTAAAGTATGTTTTTTCTATTAATAATAATTTTAACTCACATTTTGTACTGTAAAACTAATTTTGGCAACAAAATTCTGAGGATTTGGGAGCCTGGCTTTTTTTAGTGAGTTAGGTTATTAGAACCAGATCTTTTTAAGGGGCCAGAATTCCCATCACAGAGCCATGCAAAAACAAACAAATGTCAAATCTTTAAGAGTTAAAGGTTAAAAAGTCCAAGTCAATATTTGCTTTTTTTCTTTTTTACAGCTGCTAATATTGATGAAGAGGCTTTGAGAAGCTTTGCACGAGATGACCTGAAGGATCTTTTTCCTGGTCCTGAGAATTTCTTCCGGAGAAAGAAACTTTGGGATTTTATCAGCCAAAACGTAAATGCATATTATAAAACTAATTACTGCCTGTATTTTCAAACACTACTTTGCCTGATGATTATATATTCTTTTCTCCCACATTTGTTATAGGTTGAAAATATGGACTACAATACTGACAAGTCTTTTAATCAGAGTGGGAGTAAACCCTTAGATCATGATGTGTCACATTGTCTGCCTCAAACTTCCACTCCCATTTCCTACACTGCTGACAAAACCATGAAACTGCCAAACCCACCAGAGTATGTGGTGTATACAGATTCAGAGCTGGACATGGTGCGCGATCAGTATTTTGCATTGCTCCGCGGTGGAAAGGAAAAGGACTGCATGATGTCGAAGGAGCTCTGTTGCAGACTTGTAAGGAACACGGTCACCAGCATGGTTGCAATTCTGCGTGCTAGTCCCATGGGGAAAGAAGCAAGATACCCCTCCAAACTTGAAATGAGAGCAATGTCACAGAAGATTGTTGACTATTACCCTATGCTACGTGATGCTGACACACACATGACATATGTAAGTCATTCTTTCCCCACTGCAATATTTAAACTGACAAAAGGAATTACAGTTTATAAAACTTGTCTATCTTTAAAAATTTTTTTTTACCACAGCTGACCATTTACACCAAACTTTACAAGCGACTCCAAAACATGAAGTCTCCAAGGAAGCGACAGGGCTCCATGCCTCAACGAGGTAGGACCAAAAAGACTCTTTTCAGCTCCAACGACACAGAGAATGGGATAGAAGGTGACCTGAGTGGTGAAACAAGTGGTTCAAGTGACTATACCATACTGCTCGAAAGCAATGATGACCTCAGCGAGGAAAACTCAAATGCAGGTGTGTTTGCAATCGGGGAGCTTTAATAATGACTTATGGACATATTCAAACATGCTAAGACATGACAGTTGCTCTCAGTTTTTTATTCAGTGTATTGCAGGATTAAATATGATTGAATATTTGCTTTAAATTTATTTTCTGCTAATGAATTAGGTTTCATTGTCTGTTTTTTCCTCAGAGAAAAGGTCCCCATTGGAACTACACCCCGCTGTACCAACAAAGTCAAACAATGCAGCCCTGGCTTCACCACTACCATCCAGGTCAGCCTCGTCCCATGCATCCAGGGCTGTTAGACGTCCAGCAACTGCACCTGCAGATGATGATGTTGGTAAGTCCCCTAACAACAATAAACCCTAACCCCGGGTTTCCACGGGAGCCGTCAGCAGCACGTTACTGCAGCAGCACGTCTTGCTCGCGTAAGCTGCTGCTTGGCCCTTCCCACGAGACGCGAATCAGCAGGGGAGCAGCTGTCACCGACAGAGCACGAAGTCACACGAGTGACTTCGTCAGTAAACACAACAACAAGCAGGAGAAAACTACAACATGGCTCCAAAATATTTGTGTTTTTATGTTCTGTCCGTTTTATAATCGCCAATACGGACCTGAAAAACAAAGGAGACCGCTAGCTAGGTGATAACTTCTCACGGGGCCGCACAGTTAGTAACCTTTTTTAAAGTAAAGCGACCGGAAGGCAGTACGTTCTTTATTCTGAAAATCTCGGGAGCTTCTCTCCATTTCCGCGTCCGATTTCCTGTCTTTCCTTCCCCAAAAATGTCGAACTTGACCCGTTTCAGAGGCGTCGCGCGTAGGAAATAGAACCGGCGCGTAAAGGCCGCGACATGCTGCTCCTGAGACGCGGCCGACTCGCGCTGCTGACGGCTCCAGTGGAAAAGGTTCTGTTGACCACAGCGGTTCCTATCAGCAGCTATGACGTGCTGCTGCAGTAACGTGCTGCTGACGGCTGCTGTGGAAAGCCGGGGTAACCCTCCATCCACACCGAGGAGCACTTCTCTGCTTCAAACTTAATTCTTTATAGTCTAAGGTCTGGCTCACATCTGCTGTGGTGTGCAATGTTTCAGGCACGCTCCAGAAGCGTGTTGCTGTACTGCATCTGTAAAGATAGGATAGGTAGAATTTTTGTTGCAACACGGTTCTGGGATGCATCAAGCTTCACATTTAAAATATGGCCAGACTAAAATAACACACAGTGGAAAGTGGAAAGCATCTGTTAAACTTTGAAACAAGACTAATGCAGAGTTATGATTCCTTAGTTATGTAAACATTACTTCTTCACTGGTGACTAAACAGCTTATCTGCTTCCTGTATATTTTGATGAGAGCAACAGTGTTGATTGGGGTTTTAATGTTCCAAGTGTTTGTTCCACTAATCATAATGCTATGGCAATAACTCAAATTGGTGTGCAAAATTAATGTGACATATCTCTCATACTATCTTAGAAGTGAGTCATAGTGTTGCACACTATCACCAGACAATAGTAGTAAAGTAAAAATTCTTTACACATGTAAATCCATTATGTGAGTCATATGCTGCAACAGTGTTATTTTATTTTTATTCAATATCTCAAAGTTACTGTTCACACTGATTTCAACACTACACAAAGTAAAAAATACTTGTACAATGATTTTATTAAACTTTTTCTTTTTATAGATGATTCTGTTCAAAGTAACAACAAAAATACGGGATAATGTCTTTAGAAAAGCACACACAAAGGGGAAAAATTATCAGAACATCTTGGGTCAGTTCTTTACCTAAAATTAGTTAACCTAAACATACATTTTTATATTAAACTAAAAACAGTAACAGAAAATCTACAACCTTAACTCATTCACTGCCAGCCGTTTCCTGATCGCTAACGGCCTTCGCTGCCAGCATTTCTCACCGTTTTTACTGTTTTTTAAGAGTCACAGAACGTTGCGTGCTAGCATGATGTCGATGCCAAAACAACCTAAACAAAGAGTAGACTCACCTCTTACATCAGGAAGAAGCCGTGTGTTTCGAGCGTTATCCGTTCTTTCATAATCCGTTGTCGAATTGTGATCGGCAGACGCTTTTCCGGTTCGCGCCTCACTTTTTTTTACAGGAACGGCCCAAAACGATCTCGAAACACATGGATGGTCTGCTTCCTGATCATGTGATCTGTGATGTATGCGGATGAAGATCGGCTTCAGGGCTGAGATGTTTGTTCTCTCAGCGCGGGGGCTCGTTCCAATGCTCAAACAGTAAAACAAATGCAAGTGACGACTTTATTCGTCATTGGCAGTGAATGAGTTAATAGAAATGACTAATTTGCAACGTTTTTGATTTAGTTAAGTTTTGTTTTACACAGTGTCTTAAAATGATTCTCTGCTTTCCCTAGGAGACTATGACAGCAGGAAGATGCAAGCAAGACACTACAAAACCTTGAGCAACATGTACAAGAAACCCAATGCAAAACCCAACCAAAGTGACGTCGCTCAAATCTTGGACCTGGAGTTTGAGGCCAGAAGAGCTTTCATCGATTCCGATGTTACAAGAGAAGAAGACAAACCCACTAAATTATTTGAGGCATACCCATGCTTCAAAGACATTCAAAATGTAAGTTTAACTACAATGACTTAATGTTCTTGCTCTATCAGTATAGGCTAGTTATTCATTTACTAACTTGGCTCAACTCTGCCATAGGCAATGGATGAATTGCGTCGCATTGTTGGTTGCTACAACTGCAAATACATAGATCAAATGAAGAGTAAATGGGCAGAGTTTTGTTCTAAGGTGCAGTACTATGGTGTTTGGAAGAAAGCCCTGAAACCACCTCTTCCTTTGGATGTACGTGGAGGTAAGTTACAATTACATACATTAAATCCATAAATCTGAAATGTTCAGACGTCATTAAGAGACATTTTTGGTCCACAGTGGATTTTACCATCGCTCTCTTCAGTGCACTCCCAACGCTTTTTCCATCACCAACTACACCACCAAAGCGACTTGGAAATGCCAGTGAGGCTCTCCTTCATGTCCTACAGGTAAGAATAGCTCTTGACAGTACAAGCCAATGTAACTTACTCTATTGTTATTTTGTATTTTCATACTCAAAAAGAGAAACTTCAAAGTTCAGCTCCATGGATAATAAATCAACGTTTAATATTCCTTTGTTGGCATTCAAAAACTGCTCCAGAGGAGAGAGACAGTGCAGAAACATTGCTTAGGTAGAAGCTGAAAATAGTGTATTGGAAAGATTTTCGAAAATAGATTCTGTGCCTGAGTTAAAAATACAGTTAAAACGAAAGGAAAAATCACAAATGAAAGTTTCCAAAACTATAGACATTTCATGCTCACTATATCAGTTCACATTTATGAAAATAAAATATGTCCTTTTAATTTCTTCTGTTCAAATAGTAAATCAACTGGAGCGTTGTAAACTCAGTGCTTTTTGTGTTATTCTGTTGTCGCATGAAAATATGTTGTATGTCTCTTGAGTTGGTTGGATGTACTGTAACGCTTTTTATTACAAAACGTGAACATTTTGTCTCTTATTATTGTGTGTTCTGTCTAGTCGGGTGAAGATGCTACACTGTACCTGGAGAAACGCCCCCTGTCCTCCCCTGTGCTGCTTTTTGATGGAACAACATGCATTGTGGCGGTGGGAAACACACCAGTGAGCACTCTCCCCTTGGAGGAATTTTGTGAAGGAATGTTGGTGCTGATGGCATATTACTACACTTTGCACTTGACATTCCCAAAGTGTGTTTCAACACTCCTCTCCGTCATCCAAACTGAGGTAATCAGTGATGCCATCCATGATCAAGATGCCACTAGTGCATACAAGAAAGCAATGGCTGAGTGGAAGTCATTTTTTGAAAAATAGGCAAATACCACGCAGGATATCATCAGGTCAGGTGGAGTTGTTTAGGTTTTGTTCTTGTTTTTGGCTGAGCGCTTTCCACTTTTACATCCTTACAGAGGACAGTTTATTTTTTACATAATGAAACATTCTTTGGAGCATGTTGTGGTTTAATTTAGAAATGTTACCATTATATACAGCAGTGTGTGAATGATAGTTATTTGTGAAACTAACAGAAAACTATTAACTCTGATTCCAAGTTTAAGTAAACAGATTTTATAATTTGGGGCCTTTAATGGCTAACTTTAGTTTTGTAGGGATTGTGGTGTAGCCCTATATTGTTGCCAAAAGTTCTTTGTTCAGAAATGAATAAATGTTGACGGTATCACATTTGTTGTGGTTGTGATTTTAGAAGTAAAAACAAAGCTGTCGTTTATTTCAAGATGAGCCAACTTAAAACAAGAAACAACGTAATCATACTTCACTTTTACTGAGTAGATTTAACTTGTTTTAGAAATAACATTATTGTTTCAATGCAAACATTTTCTACTATTAAGAATTCAAACATAAAATTTCTTTAAATGTAGTACATTTAACTTACTTTTTTATCATAATATTTTTTTATTCTAAGTAATTTTATCTCAAATTAAGCTATTTAATCCTTATTTTTAACCCTTTTGAATTCTCAAATGAGATAATTAATTTCTAGATTATAAAATCTTATTTCAAGATTTCTCACAAAGTAAAATTAACTCACTGCATGGACAGATAATTTCACAAGTTTTAAGTTTTTTTTATTTAAAATGTAGTATTTTTTTCTTATATTTAGTCAACCGTTTTTTGCAGTGTACGCACGGAGTCGAGCCCACTTTTTTAAACATCTGTTTAACGAGACGGACAGCACAAGCTTGTGATTGGTCAGGATGCCGTTGTCGTCTACAGCGCCGCCATTGCACACTCAAAAACAAAGAGCCAAGGATAACTAGCAACAGACACGGAGAAACTTGAAGAACACCTACAAAAAAACTCTAAAAACATGAACGTGTTTATTCCCCGTGACTGGAGGAGTGAAACGATCCACAGCAAGCGTTTTATTTGTAGACGGAAATGACAGGAATCATGGGTTTAGAGGTGGCGAGCCCGTGAAGAGGTGTAGGAGAATGAGACAAATTTGTCTGTTAAAAAGTCTGTTATGTACAAAAAACACAATATCATCGCACTATTTTGGACCGATACATGACAGGATACCACAGAACAGCTCTCCGCCCTCTGCTGTCCGGTCCGGGAATTGCTTTGCAACACTCCCCAGAAGACGGAGAAGTATGACAGCTAAACGTCTCCGTCCGTGCGTGCGTGTCTCTCCCTGTTGGAGCTGACAGAGAAGCATGAATCAGGCTTTATTGTAGCTGTCAATTGTTGCTTGATAAGCAGAAACTGTCACCTTCAAAACACCTCCTCTGCACAGGTGTTTCTTTGTAATTAGGAACAGGAATAAAGTTATAGAGGTCAGCAGGTAAAAGATCAGCTCAAATGAATTTCACCATTAGAACAAAGGATGTTGTGTAGGCGTGAGATCACCAAAGATGATAGGGTCTTTTAAATCTTACTTTCAGATAAGCTGATGACGTTCAAAACTTGCCTTGTCATTCCTACTTACCTGTTCTTCCCTTCTTGGAACAGGTTTTTTGACCTTAAAGGACGAGAAGATTGTAGGTACGGCTGTGTCCTTCAGGCAAACTCTCCCCTAAAATAAAAAAACATAATTACTTAATTAAAAAAAAAGAGATTCACATATACACACATCAGACAAGGTCAGCTTCTGAAGAACACACTGGTACACCAGAGCACTGTGTGTGTGTGTGTGTGTGTGTGTGTGTGTGTGTAAAAGGCATGTGTAGTGTTTGTTATTTATAAAGCATATGTTGTTGGATTTTATCCAGAATCGAGACTTAGAAAATATATAGTTTAATTACAGTTTGATTTATCTGACATCTGTATAATGTTTATTATTTTGTTTTTTCCCCCTAAATGCCTAACGTTTTAGTTTAACATGAATATTTGTCATTCATCCAAATACATAAAGTTACACATTAAAGACTGTCCAAAAATTAATTTGTTTCTCTGAGTAATTAACCATAGAATTAGATGGAAATTAATAACATGATTGTTTCCCATCTAAACAGCCCTAGTCACAGACAATTCAAGGGTGGGGAAGATTTTCTTCTAGTTACACAGCAATGTAACGTTGGTATGTTATACAGCTAATGCTTCAATTTTTTAAATCTCAACCAAAATATGAAGTAATGTGTTTGTACCCTGGAGTCCGTGGTGAAGTGATGACTCTCAAAGTGTTCACTGCACAAACGGGAGAATGAATTGGGAGTCCAGCACTCTCTTTTTTGGTTGCTCACCCAAAGGTCAAGCCTCTCTGGATCACCTAGAGGAAAAATTCATACAAAGAACTAATTAATTATATGGCTTTAAAATACTTACCGGAAATTACTGACTCGTGCGTACTGCAATATAAGCCTCACCCCCCCCACCCCCCCCCCCCCCCAAAAAAAGAGCGAGTTTATCTGATGGCATACAGACTTCTAACATCAAGCACTATCTACCAACTCACCGAGCTGCAGTATATCTGTGGTCAGGTACGGCTTGGGGAGAAAATATGACACGCCTTTCAGGATGGACTTCATCTTTGGTAGCTGGCAAAGCCGGGAAAAGCAGGATCTAACCACCTGGCTAATGTGGGAGTCCATCCGCATCTCTGGGTCCAAAACCACCCCCAGGTTAGTGATGGTTGGCTTCACTAAGCTGCAAAAACAGGGTTGCAGGACAGGACTAACTGCAGTGGGAGAGGGAGGAACAAATATTCCAGTTATAAATATTAAATATTTTAACAAATAAATATCAGAAACTGATGATGACTTTAACATTAGAGGAATGTTCTAGAACGGGTCTGGAACCAACGATGGCCCTTTGGATCAAATTTGGATTAAAAAAATAGCTCATGATTTTATTTATGGATGGAATCAAAATACACGTTTTAAGCATCTTCTCAGTATCTTCATGTTGCACGACTTTCCACAGCAGAAGGACACAAAAACTGCCAGAATTATGATTAGATAGATTTACGTTTTAATCTCAGAATCCCAACTTTTCCCAGAATCCTCACATTATTCTATGAATTCAGAGAAAATATACATTTTTCAGAGGTCTCGCTCCCTTGCTGTGGATATTTCTCAAAATTCAACCATTTTTTCTTTTCAAAAGCTTTAGTAAGAGTTTGGACTCTAAACAAGTTTTACTTTGCAGACTGCTTGTCTACACCTTCATCAGATCTGCTCATAATAAAACATTTGGGTTATATTTAATGTCTAGAGAAGATGCTCTTCCTGGGCATTAAGTTATCAAAAACAGATAAAAGGTTTTTTTTTTTACCATAATTTTAACTGCTATCAGCTGATAAAAATAATAAAAACAGCCTGATCATTAAAGGGGTGTAAGTGAAACCGCGCGGATCACACAAACCATCATGCTGTCTATATGACTCCGAGTGAAGTGATCATAGCAACACCTAAAGAAGCAGCTGGACCAGAAGCAGACCAGAACTCCTGAAACTGCCCCTCTCCTGATCTATATGGTGGATACCTACATGGAGGACCAGTGTCTGATGTTAGGAACAACATTCGGGCACCAATGGCTGCATGGTGTCACAGTTGTTAGCACTGTTGCCTCGCAGCATGAAAGTTGCAGGTTTGAAACTCGGCTGCGGCCTTTCTGCGTGGAGTTGCGTGTTCTCCCCATGCATGCGTGGGTTTCCTCCGGGTACTCTGGTTTCTCCCACGGTCAGATCTGTCTCAGAGTCCGAGAGCTACATGAGCGGTCAGCTCGCGCAGAAGCTAGCCGCCGCATCGGTCAGGCTGCCCGGCCTGACCGCTGCGGAGTACCGGATGGAACAATGGAACACAGAAGTGGCCCTCCAAGCGGTCATATTTCAACCCATTTTTATCTTAAATGCACTGGGGTTTACCCTTTTACCCATCGAAATATGCACTCAATTATTTTACCGTATTTTACATTTAAATTTCATGGTTAAATAAACTGTATGTACAGTCTATGGGTTAAACAGTACATGCTACATGTTAAACTGATAGTTAGCTAGCTACTTCGGTAAACAGCTAGTTTAAAGGCGGCAGTGACATAAAATACAAATATAGATTTTAACTTACCGAAAAAAATGAAGTGGAGACTCTTTGGACGCTCTATTAGTGAAATTAATATCACAGCAAGTCATTTTGTCCAACAATTGCACCAATAATATCCAAAACAGAATTCACAAGCACAGAGACTCAAAATCCCGACACAGTTTCCAGGAGGGACCGAGGCTGTACTGAGGCATTTCCACAGAGCTAGCTCTGTGGTCACGTGGGTCTGAGGCGGCGGTCACGTGGGTCGGATGCTCATCAATTATACAGAATTTTAGGCTTTCAATACACTTAAACAGAAGAGTGAGAAAAAAATTCACCCCCCTCAGAGTTGTCATGAGTATAAACTAGATAATTTAGACAAAAAACATGTTCTGGTACCAGGCTGTAAACATGTTTATTTCTGCTGTGAAATTGGCATTTTTAACATGGGAGTCAATGAGGATTTGCTCGCTTCTGGCACCAGCCCCCAGCGGATGAGGGTGGAACTGCAATTTTTCTTACTTCCGGGATGGGACCATTTTTAGAGCGGCATTGTGGGGGCTTGCTTATAGCCTATGTCCTGAGATGTGCCACTCTACCTGGTTGGGAACAAATTGAAGAGGCCAAGCTCAAGAAAGACTTTGTCAACAAATGTAGGGCCAGAGCAGGTTCTAAGGAGTAGGCTACTGCTATGATATACAGTATGTGGTCTGCTTTTTCGCTTATCCATTGTTGTTTTTCTCTTGTTAGTCATGGACCATAAGTGTTGAGACATTTCCTGCCAAGTAGGGTTGCAGGGATTACCTGGTTTGACTATTGACCACAAATGTCTCCAACGCGGCCTATAAAACAAAAAAGACAACAGCGCGACTCGCACCGACAAAAACAAAAGTGAAACTGAACATGCAGAAGCAGAACCAGTGACAAAAACCATTAGGACTTCTCCATTTCCAACTAGAAAGCGGTTGAAGTCGCCTGTGTAAGAATTTATCTAATATATCTGAAATATTTCCCACACGGGAGACTTTAACCACTTTCTAAATAGAAATGGAGCGATCCTGATCGTTATCACTGTTCTGCTTTTGCTGCGTAAGCACATTCAGTTCCACTTTTATTTTTGTCCGTGCAAGTCGCGCTGTTGTCTTTTTGTTTTTTATAGTCTGCATTTGAGAAGTTTGTACGGGGGGTTATCCGTGGTTAATAGTCAAACCGGTTAATTCCTGCAACACTATTGCCAAATTAGTTTTGGGATTTGGTTGTACTCGGGTTATAGGCAGTATTTTCTCGTGTTCGTTTTCACATGGTCCAACACCAAGTGGATTTGTTCCAGGTGCCTCTGCAGTATTGTTTGTTGTTGACAATCTGGAAGTATTGATAGTATGTCATTCTGATTGAACTTAGAATTATCTATCAGTTGTTAAAAAGTCAGGTGTAGTTTTTTATATATATATATATATATTAATCCTTGTTTGTAAAGTTAACATGGTTAAGGCCTGACTTCAAAGCAAGGGGGTTAGTAGACAATGACATAACTTTTATTTTTGTATTGAATTTAATTTTTATCTTATTTAATTCATATTTATGTATTTTAATGAGTTTAAGAAAAGTCAATACGCTGCTACCCAAATATGAATGGTGTTCTAATTGTGCTAACTAAATAAAGTGTTAGGCGCTTAAGTTTTTTTGTATTTTTTACAGTCAGTTATAATCACTACAGACTTACAATTACATTCTTAATTTCTTAAATTTCTCAAATATGGCTCAGATGGTTCTCATAGATGGCTTTGGTAAGATAATTAAGAGAAATAATGAAGACACGGAAGAGATATTGGACACACAATGATGAGATCTCATTTAGGGCTCATTCTTCTCAGATTTGTCTCATAAATTTCTCAGATTCATCTCATGTTATTCTCCTTAATCCCCTTTTAAAATAACAGAGGTAATTGAGATCAGAACCATACTATTATGAGATCTCTTCTGTTTATCCCACTTCTAAAGTATTGCTCAAACAGTTCTCTCAACTCAACCTCATTTGGCTTACTGATGTCTTTTCTCTTTTTAGCTTATCTCTTGCTCCTAAGGGACCCTTAGGAGAAATTATTCAGAAACAAATTATCACAGAATGAAACACACAAGAGATTCTCAAAATAATCTCAAGAGATGAGATTGAACAACTGATTAGCAACACATTTTTTCCTATGGGGCAGAAGCTGCTGCATTCAAAGCTGACAGAAACGGGGATCCGTGCGCCGCAAACCCTGCAATAAACCTGCGTATTTCCAGTACAGATTTGAACATGTTTGTCGAATGATTTTTGCAATAATCAGATTTTTATTTTACTTGCACAAAATGCAAGTTCTGAATTAAATATTATTGAAACGGGGACGGCTTGTCGTCGGATTTAAAAGCCGCCGCTCGTTAATTACGCTGTCATTTTTGAAGTCAGGCAGTCCAAATGACAGCAGAGAGGCCCGCTCGCTGTTGCACACATGCACAGTGGGCATTATTTTACCCCAACAATCCGAATGGCTGTGTACATGCACGTCAATCTGAATGATGAACGGAATAAACCACCTCTCTCAATCAGAATGGAATTTCAATCCGATCGGGCCGAATCGGATCAGAATATTCCGATTGACATGTTTACATGCAGAATTTTCTATCTGATTGGGCATTCAATCTGATTAAATATGCGCATGTAAACGTGGCTAATGTCTCAAACTGAGGGGTTCCACTAAACCTCTTTCCCTTTCAGCCACTAAAAGTGACACAGTTTATAGTTCAAATTATTTTAATCACCAGATGCCAGAAATTAAATATTTGGGTTGTGTCTAACCTTTCGATGCACGATTTATGAAATCTTCAACCATGAGTTCTTAACATTTATTATCATTCATCTTTGGGTGTGACTGAAAAAAATTTCAACAAATATTGTTTGTAACATCTAATAACTTGCTAATAATTTTACTACATGCCCACTAGAGATGAGTGAGTACACCACTTTCTGTATCTGTTCAACCATCTAAATTATCTGTGTCTGTATCTGTACTCTGGGTGGGCATGGCATAACCCAGAAGTGGGTGTGGTTTACATCAACACATTATTTTAAATCTGAAATTGATATGGATTTATCAGAAGTTGCTATGTGTATTGTTTATTTGAAAACTATTTACAGTGCAGCTGTCATGTTGGGTGGCAGTTTCTTGACCTACGACATGCAGAATCAATCACGGGAAACAGGTAAGTGTAAAAAGGATTTATTTTAAATGAGGAGCTAAAGAGGAACAACGGGAACTGAAGGCGCTGCGTACTGGTAGCAGGATTCCAGGGTGAGGTTCTGAGGAGGGAGACAGAGTGAGAATCCATGGATTTATGGAGATATTGACTTTAGACAAGGGCTTACTGTTTTCTGGCAATGGTAGGAGGCATGTGGGAAGGTTGTGTCTGGTTCTAGCATTTCATATTTCCTAGTTCCTACTGCATGAGTTCAGATGTATTCATTCATGCACTTAAATAATAATGTTCTGATTTTATTGAAAAAGTTGTTCTGTAATAGTTCCTTTACAATTGTGATCAAAAATATTTAATCTCAATTCTGAGGCTGCTGTCATGTTAGTGGTGAGCTGCCTGTCAGAGCTGCCTGTCACCCCGGCTTTCCACAGCAGCCGTCAGCAGCACGTTACTGCAGCAGCACGTCATAGCTGCTGATAGGAACGGCTGTGGTCAACAGAACCTTTTCCACAGGAGCCGTCAGCAGCCGTCAGCAGCGCGAGTCGGCCGCGTCTCAGGAGCAGCATGTCGCGGCCTTTACGCGCCGGTTCTATTTCCTACGCGCGACGCCTCTGAAACGGGTCAAGTTCGACATTTTTGGGGAAGGAAAGACAGGAAATCGGACGCGGAAATGGAGAGAAGCTCCCGAGATTTTCAGAATAAAGAACGTACTGCCTTCCGGTCGCTTTACTTTAAAAAAGGTTACTAACTGTGCGGCCCCGTGAGAAGTTATCACCTAGCTAGCGGTCTCCTTTGTTTTTCAGGTCCGTATTGGCGATTATAAAACGGACAGAATATAAAAACACAAACATTTTGGAGCCATGTTGTAGTTTTCTCCTGCTTGTTGTTGTGTTTACTGACGAAGTCACTCGTGTGACTTCGTGCCCTGTCGGTGACAGCTGCTCCTCTGCTGCGTCGCGTCTCGTGGGAAGGGCCAAGCAGCAGCTAGACGTGCTGCTGCAGTAACGTGCTGCTGCAGTAACGTGCTGCTGACGGCTCCCGTGGAAACCCGGGGTCAGGGTTAGAGGCCCTAGGAGGCGAAGAGAACTCCTAAAATTCTACAGGTCTGGGACCTTCTTATGAAACAAGAAAACTGTTTTTGACAAAAGATTCACGCCATAGTTAGAACACACACGCTGTATGAATGTCAAGTCTCAGTCAGCCCTGTCGGTAAAACAGATAGAGCTGACTGATTTGACTTGAATTACACAATAAAAGAGACGAAAAATAAACTCCACATGAGAGTATTAAGTCTCTTTAGGCTGAGCAATCATATTATCTGTACTTACGAAAAGTACAGAGAGTAAGGATAAGTGTAAAAACACATAGAATTTTTCATATCATACGAATAGGGAAATAGTTGAATGAGCGGTAAACACCACCCTACCGCAGATAAGAAGGGTAATGAATGAATGAACTGTACTAACAATTACATGTGTAAGTGAGAGAAATACAGTGCACCCTTGTGGATGCAGAGGTAAGAACTTTCCACCTGAAAAGGTAGAAGCGAAAGTTACCACAACGGTTCTTAGCGCTGTCTCACTTTTAACACCGGTTATTAGAGTTCCCTATGAGCTAAGACCTCACCGGTCCAAATTGTCACCAAAACCAGCAGCATACTAACAGAATGAAGGATAAAGAATTTGATCGTGAAACGGAGGATGATGGATGGGGACCAAATGAAATCCTGAGCACACTGGGAGAACAACTAGCCTGCATAGAGACTACAGTATAATAAATATGACAAATGGTCCAATAGAAGCTACAAAAAACAAAAATGTATTGAGAAAAACAGCAGAAAAAGCGATGAAAGAAAAAGGAACTGATGTGAACAGCAGAGGGAACTGGGGTAAAATATGGGAGCAGAAGGCAGCAGAAGCGAGAGAAAAGGAAGAAGAAGCTAAGAAAGCTTTAAGGGAGGCAGGAGTATTAACAAAAAGAAAGATAAAAAGTGAAGTTGAGAAGCAGGCGGGTCGAGTAAATAAATACAGGCAGTGGGTCATGTTGTGGAATGCGGCCAAACATAATATGAAGAAAGTGAAAAAAGAGACCAAATCACCCACCCAACCGCCCCCATACTCCCCCCGCTATACAGCCTACACCTCCTACTGCTCCAACAGCAGGACTATATCCAGTAATAAAAGTCACTATCGGCATACTGGACATACAACCGGAGTCCCAGGAGGATAATCTGAGTGAGTGGTCAGGTGTAACTGCATTATCAGGATCAGACACTAAAGTCAAACCCTCCACCTCAAGGAAACATAATCCCTTCCTGCCAAATAATGAAACACCGAACAGTAGCCCATCTGCAGACAACCTAGCTGCACCGTTCGAATTAAGGGCTAAACGACAGGATATAGACAACTCACAAAATCAATTTACCACTCACTATTTTAATCAGGGCCTGGTCGCACCTGAATACGGTACGAGCCGCCATACACCGCCTCCAGCACTTTGGCCAAATAGTCCAGCTGTATGGCCTAAAACGCCAGACCTGAACAAGCCAATACCAATTTACACTACCTCCCAGTTGCAGGGAGAAGATCAGGAAGACCCAAACAAAAATATAGTGGTAAAAATGGTTCTGGTTGAGCAGGAATCATCAGATCCCCCTCCAGTAGCCAGTCAGAGCTATGAAGCCCCCCCTACAAGAGGAGCGGCAGAAGCAGCTCACGAGAGAAGTGTCTAGGGGAGAAAGGGACCTGCTTGAATTTTCCCGCTCCCCATCCCCATGCCCAGACAGAAGACACACAAGGTCCATGGGCCCCCCACCGACCTTCCAACTACCCATGGTGCAGAATAAACCCAACGCCCAGAAAGTCTATCAGCCGTATTCCCTTGGGGATATCCAGGCTTTAATAGACAAATTACCAGATATCCAAGAGGGTGGAAACACCTGGCTCTCAGATTTTGACACCCTCACTGCTGGACAGGACCTTGCATTGGGAGATTTCCGAGCGGTAATCACTAGGTGCATGTCACGCTCACAGGCGGAGGCCCTAGAGAAAGACGCCGGCACAACTCATGATTCTAATTCTGTACCTCTCGGTAAAGTGATAGCTCAACTAGGCCCGGCAGTCAGAAAGATGTTCCCGCTAAAAGATAGCAGCATAATGAGCAAAATCAAATGGGATACTAAACAAAATCCTTCTATTTACCTGAACCAAGCCATTGATAACTGGGTGGCCCAAACTGGGCAACACCCATCCAGACAGGGCACGAATAGTATGTGGTTCAAAAAGGCAGTCCTAAAGGGAGTCCCCGACTCAGTGACTCAGAAAATGGAAGACAACCCCGACCTACATGACTGTGACTTTAGTAAGTGGAAGAAACACCTTATTTTTAACCTCAACAAAGTACAGGTAAAAGAAGAAAAAGACTCTGATGACATAGAAGACTTGCAAAAACAATTGCGCAGGGTCCAATTACAAGCCGCAAAAATGACTTTGGGCGAAAAGGGGGACAAGGTTAAGAAACAAATGATCGCGTCCACAGCCACACCCCCACCACTACCGTCACTTCCTGATCAGGGTTCGCCTATGACTTGGCAGCCGCAGCCACCATACTCAGGGCAGCCGCAGCCACCATACTCAGGGCCATATATGCCACCACAACAAAACACACCCTTCGCACAGGCTGCCCAGCGACCACCCTTTGCAGGTCGACCTAGAGGTGGTTTCAGGGGACGGGGACAGTGGAGGCCAGTAGGCGGCAAAGGGGGACCACCTGTTCAAGACATTTGCTACAACTGTGGTCAACCAGGACATTGGTCCAGGAACTGCCCCTTGCCATACAGCCCACAAAGGGAAGGTCGAGGCAGAGGCACCTTCTCAGGACGAGGAGGGCCTACCGGACCCCACACCCAGATGCCAATGATGGGCTGGGACCAGTGGGAAGGTGGTCTAAGACAATAGGACACCCCACAGAGAAACTCCGACGGTCAGGGAGCCACGGCAGACCCCCTGCTGTCAATAAATGTAGATGGACAAGATCAACCATTCTTGGTTAACACTGGTGCCACCTGCTCCACCATACAAACTGTACCGCATTCTAAGACATCTACACGCACTATTTCAGTGATGGGCTTCTCTGGGGAACAACAAACTCTGCCTTTCTCCCTGCCACTCCCGACTACAGTGGGACACCAGACAGTACTGCACAGCTTCGTCTGTTCACCAACAGTTCCAGTCAACTTACTAGGAAGAGATCTCCTCATCAAATTAGGAGCCACCATTTTGTGTGGTCCTACGGGACTTACTGTCACTCTGCCAGAAGGGACTATTTTGCCCTGCACCGGAGAAGCCAGTGATGGCATGTACTTGGCCCAAAAACTGCCTGCCATATCAGACTGTGCTGAGATTTATTGGGCTCTGTTGGACACAGAAACCAAGAACACTCCTGGTTTAATGACTCTGTACCAGCAGTGGAAACCCTGGCTGACTCAGGTCCATCCTTATGTTCCCCCTCCTGACCCTCCTCACCTAACATTATTCTATGACAGACATGACTCAGTCTGGTACAAGGAAGCCTTCCAAAACCAACTAGAGGGACAGCAATGGTGTGTTCAAACAACAGATATTTATGCTGCACCAGAAGGTCCTTGAACCGTCACCTTATCGTGGTGGAGGAGTTTGAGTGCCCTAATGATCCTAGGAGCTATGTTGTCTGGGGCACTTAGTGCCCCTGGTAGGGTCTCCCATGACAAATTGGTTTTAGGTGAAGGGTGAGACAAAGAACGGTTCGAAGGATCTTTCATGGCGGTTAAAACGAAGTGTCGGAGTACCCGGCCCGGAGGGTTACCGGGGTCCCACTCTGGAGCCAGGCCTGGGATTGAGGCCCGTGAGCGAGCGCCTGGTGGCCGGGCTTTCGCCCATGGGGCCCGGCCGGGCCCAGCCCGAACCGGATACATGGGCTCGTCCAACTGTGGACCCACCACCCGCAGGAGGAACATGAAGGGTCCGGTGCAATGCGAATCGGGTGGCAGACCAAGGCGGGAGCCTTGGCGGTCCAATCCCCGGACAAGAAAACTAGTTTTTGGGACATGGAACGTCACCTCGCTGGCGGGGAAGGAGCCGGAGCTTGTGGCAGAGGTTGAGCGGTACCGGCTAGATATAGTCGGACTCACCTCGACACATTGCATTGGCTCTGGAACCCGAGACCTGGAGAGGGGTTGGACACTCTACTTTGCTGGAATTGCTCCGGGTGAGAGGCAGAGGGCTGGGGTTGGCTTTTTGTTAGCCCCGAGACTCTCTGCCTGTGTGTTGGGGTTTACCCCGGGGGACAAGAGGGCAGCTTCCTTGCGCCTTCGGGTCGGGGAACGGGTCCTGACTGTTGTTTGTGCTTATGGGCCAAATATCAGTTCAGAGTACCCACCCTTTTTGGAGTCCCTGGGACGAGTGCTAGATAGTGCTCCATCAGGGGACTCCATTGTCCTGCTGGGGGACTTCAATGCTCACGTTGGCAATGACAGCTTGACCTGGAGGGGTGTGATTGGGAGGAACGGCCCACCTAATCTGAACTCGAGCGGTGTTTTGTTATTGGACTTCTGTGCAAGCCGCAGTTTGGCCATAACGAACACCATGTTCGAACATAAGGATGCCCACCGGTACACTTGGTACCAGGGCAGCCTAGGTCACAGGTCGATGATAGATTTTGTAGTCGTATCATCTGACCTGCGGCCGTATGTTTTGGACACCCGAGTGAAGAGAGGGGCGGAGCTGTCAACTGATCACCACCTGGTGGTGAGTTGGATCAGATGGCAAGGGAACATGCCGCGTAGACCTGGCAGACCCAAACGCATAGTGAGGGTCTGCTGGGAACGCCTGGCAGAAGAACCTGTCAAGACGGTCTTCAACTCCCACCTCCGGCAGAGCTTTGACCACGTCCCGAGAGCAGTGGGGGACATTGAGTCCGAGTGGGCCTTGTTCCACTCTGCGATTGTCGAGGCGGCTGTTGCTAGCTGTGGTCGTAAGGTGGCCGGTGCCAGTCGTGGTGGCAACCCCCGTACCCGCTGGTGGACACCAGAGGTTCGGGGAGCCGTCAGGCTGAAGAAGGAGACCTACAGGGCGTGGCTGGTCTGTGGGTCTCCGGAGGCAGCAGACAGGTACCGGATAGCCAAGCGGGGTGCAGCAGTGGCAGTTGCCGAGGCAAAATCTCGGGCGTGGGAGGAGTTTGGTGAGGCCATGGAGAAAGACTATTGATCGGCTCCAAAGAGGTTCTGGCAAACTGTCCGGCGCCTCAGGAGAGGAAGGCAGCAACTCGCTCACACTGTTTACAGTGGGGATGGGGAGCTGCTGACGTCAACTGAGGCTATAGTCGGACGGTGGAAGGAATACTTTGAGGAGCTCCTCAATCCCACCAATGCGCATTCCGAGGAGGAACCAGAGCTGGGAGGCCTGGGGATGGACTGTCCGATCTCGGGGGCAGAAGTTGCTGAGGTAGTCAAACAACTACACAGCGGCGGAGCCCCGGGGGCGGATGAGGTTGGTCCTGGGTATCTCAAGGCTATGGATTTTGTAGGGCTGTCATGGTTGACACGTCTCTACAACATTGCGTGGTCATCGGGGGCAGTTCCAAGGGAGTGGCAGACCGGGGTGGTGGTCCCCATCTTTAAGAAGGGTGACCTGAGGGTGTGTTCCAACTATAGGGGGATCACACTCCTCAGCCTCCCTGGAAAGGTCTACGCCAAGGTACTGGAGAGGAGGGTCCGATCGATAGTTGAATCTCAGATAGAGGAGGAGCAATGTGGTTTTCGTCCTGGCCGTGGAACTGTGGACCAGCTCTATACCCTTGCAAGGGTGATGGAGGCGGCATGGGAGTTTGCCCAACCAATCCACATGTGCTTTGTGGATTTGGAGAAGGCTTATGACCGTGTCCCCAGGGGCACCCTGTGGGGGACGCTCCAGGAGTATGGGGTGGGTGGCTTTCTGTTAAGGGCCATTCAGTCCCTTTACCAGAGGAGCGTGAGTTTGGTCCGCATAGCCGGTAGTAAGTCGGACCTGTTCCCAGTGAGGGTTGGACTCCGCCAGGGCTGCCCTTTGTCACCGGTTCTGTTCATCACTTTTATGGACAGAATTTCTAGACGCAGCCGTGGTGTGGAGTGTGTCGAGTTTGGTGGCAGGAGAATCTCGTCTCTGCTTTTTGCGGATGATGTGGTCCTCCTAGCTTCATCCAGCTCTGACCTTCAGCTCTTGCTGGGTAGGTTCGCGGCCGAATGTGAAGCGGCTGGGATGAGGATCAGCACCTCCAAATCTGAGACCATGGTTCTCGACCGGAAAAGGGTGGCTTGCCACCTCCGGGTCGGGGGAGAGGTCCTACCTCAAGTGGAGGAGTTTAAGTATCTCGGAGTCTTGTTCACGAGTGAGGGTAGGAGGGATCGGGAGATCGACAGGCGGATTGGTTCGGCGTCTGCAGTGATGCGGACGCTGAGCCGATCTGTTGTGGGGAAGAGGGAGCTGAGCCAGAAAGCCAGGCTCTCGATTTACCGGTCGATCTACGTCCCAATCCTCACCTATGGTCATGAGCTTTGGGTAATGACCGAAAGAACGAGATCGCGGATACAAGCGGCCGAAATGAGTTTCCTCCGTAGGGTGGCCGGGCTCAGCCTTAGAGATAGGGTGAGGAGCTCGGACATTCGGGAGGGACTCGGAGTAGAACCGCTGCTCCTCCGGATCGAAAGGAGCCAGTTGAGGTGGTTTGGGCATCTGGTCAGGATGCCTCCTGGACGCCTCCCCGGGGAGGTGTTTCGGGCATGTCCTGCCGGCAGAAGGCCCCCGGGTCGACCCAGGACACGTTGGAGAGGTTACATCTCCAATCTGGTCCGGGAACGCCTTGGGGTCCTGCCGGAGGAGCTGGTGGACAAGGCCGGGGAGAGGACGGCCTGGAGCTCCCTAATTGGGATGCTGCCCCCGCGACCCGGACCCGGATAAGCGGAGGAAGACGAAGACCAGAAGGTGTGGCCGCGGCAGTCAACCTAACCCAGGAACAATTGGCATGGTACATGATGGGAGACGAGGCGGTACCTCATGTTTCTCTCGCTTTACATCCGGCCCATCAGGCGAAAGAGCTAGGGGGAATGGTTAAACGTTCCATAGCAACCACTGATTGGCGTTCAACTCCTCTTCCACAAGTGTCATACTCAGACTCAACTCAGACGTTTAAAATCGCTGCGGTTTGTTCTAATACGGCACATTTGCAACAGGAAACTATTAGCAGATCTCATGGCCGTGAACGAACTGACCACCCTGATGCTCTGACAATGTTAGACTCGCTTCCAGCCTCCCTGTGGTCGACGGGCCCCACCGATGTTGGGTTGGTGTCCATCCCACCGGTGACTTTTCACCTAAAAGATCATGCTCCCCTATGGGTTCCACAATACCCACACAAACCCTATGCTGAAGACAGGATAGCCGACACCATCGGTAGTCTGTTGCAAGCAGGGGTGTTGGAGCCATCCGTGTCTGAGTGGAACACTCAGATTTTACCCGTAGAAAAGAAAAATACTGGTAAATATCGTATGGTTCATGACCTGCATCGTATAAACGCCCTACTTAACACAGACTCACTTCCCGTCCCTAACCCATATGTGGCTCTGAGAAACCTACCACCTTCACATGCATGGTTCACCTGCATAGACTTGGCAAACGCATTCTTTTGTCTTCCACTTCATGAATCTCTGAGGGACATTTTCTCTTTCACATTCAGAAGACAGCAATACCGATATACTCGGTTGCCCCAAGGGTTCACCCTGTCCCCTGGACTATTCAACCAATGTTTGCGCCAGCTCCTGGACACATGCCCCCTACCCGATGACTGTGTTTTAGTGCAGTATGTTGATGATCTGCTCCTGTCGGCACCCTCTGCAGGCTCCTGTCTGCAAGCTACCCAAACACTACTAACCCATTTGGCCAAGCTTGGGTTTAAGGTTAGCCGGTCCAAACTCCAAATAGCCAGAAAACAAGCATCGTTTCTGGGCAGAATGATCTCACAAGTTGGCGTTTCATTGTCACCAGATCATAGAAACTCCATACTCCACCATTCTAAACCTGAAACAGTCAAAGACATGTTATCCTTTCTAGGCCTGACAGGCTACAGTAAGACACTTCATCCCCAACTATGTCGGTCTCACTGCCCCACTACGTGCTCTTATAGCACCCTTTGGGATGTGTCAACTTACTGCTCATCTGGAATGGACTATTCCAGCAGAAGAAGCATTCATAAAACTTAAACAACAACTGTCCACGGCCAGTGATTTGGCTACGGCCGACTACAAATCAACGTTTTTCCTTGATGTTTCTGGATCAGAAACTCATGTTAATGGAGTTCTGTTCCAGAAAAAAGGGGGAGGTCAGAGACAAGTCTTGATGTACATAAGTGTCATGCTAGATAACACGGAAAAAAAACACCCACCCTGCACCCAACTTGTAGCAGGTCTTGTAAAAATTTTACAGAAAACAGCACACATAGTAATGGGCTACCCGCTGAACGTACTGACACACAGTGTAGTAGCTTATATCACATCACAAGCTTTCACCATGACCCCGCTGAGACAAAGAAAAATCAGTAAGATCTTAGAGGCCCCACACATCACCTACACACATGAAGGAATAAACATGGCAGACCACATGGGGACTGGGGAACCCCATTCATGCGAACAAAAAACAGCAATAGAAGAAAAGGTCAGACCAGATTTAAGTGCAATCCCACTAGAAAACCCTGATAAGAACTGGTTTACGGACGGCTGTTGCCATAGGGATGACAATGACGGGTTAAAAGCTGCTTGGGCAGTAGTAGAACAACTCCCTACAGGCGAATGGTTCACCGCAGGAGCTGAAAAACTAAGGACAAGAGTCAGCACAAAGAGCAGAAGTATTGGCTATCATTGCAGCTCTCAAAATGAGCACAGGAAAAAGGGTAAATATTTACAGTGACTCAGCCTATGCCGTAGGAGCCGTGCACGTGGAACTTAAACAATGGTTGAGTGCTGGCTTTGTGACAGCTGGGGTGAAACCAATAAAACATGAGCCTGAAATGAGGGAACTAGCAGAAGCTCTATTCCTTCCAGCAGAAGTGGCAGTAATAAAATGCAAAGGACATAGTCAGGGCTCTGACTTCGTGTCTAGAGGAAACCAAGAAGCAGACAGAGCAGCCAAGTTAACAGCTGAATATCTCCCTATACATAATCTAGTGGTTGAGACAGTAACTGTTGAGAAAAGCATTGACCCTAAGATTTCCATCACAAAAGAGACTGTCAAGGACATGCAAGATCAAGCCTCACCACAAGAAAAAACTTTGTGGTTGGCAAGGGGCGCAACCAACACGGACGTTTGGAGAGGGCCAGATGGTAGACCCATACTGCCACCTGGCATTAGACAAACAGCAATGGAAGAAGCGCACGGAGTGGGACATGTAGGTGTAGCACAGATGGTGAGGAATTTGTCCCCCTGGTGGCATCCATACCTAACAGACATGGCCAAATATTTAGTCAAAACCTGTACAGAGTGTACTCAGTTTGGCATCAAACCTACCCTGAAACCAATCCAAGGTCAATTTCCAGTACCAACATGCCCTGGAAAAGAGATAGTCATAGATTTCACAGACATGATTGACAGGGTAAAAGGCTATAGGTATCTCCTAGTGTGTGTAGATGCCTATACTGGATGGCCAGAGGCTTGGCCTGCAAAAAGAGAATTAAAACAGTTGCTAAATGTTTGATCAATCATTATATTCCCCAACATGGGTTCCCAGAAAAAATCAGATCAGACAATGGGTCACATTTCAAGAACAAAGATCTACAAGAGGTTGAAAACATGCTGGGTCTGAAACACAAGTTTGGTTCAGTGTACCATCCCCAATCACAGGGGAAAGTGGAGAGGATGAATCAAATGCTAAAAGTCAAATTGGCTAAAATCTGTGCACAGACCAAATTAACTTGGTTAGAAGCTTTGCCTCTCACTCTGATGTCCGTACGGAGCTCGGTTAACAAAACCACAAGGTTTACCCCCTTTGAACTACAGACTGGACAACCTTTCCCGGGACCTGCCACAAAATTACCTTTGACTGCCGACCTGACTGACTCCCTTGACCCAAGGTCATATTATAACTTGTTGCATAGTCTTGTCTCTCAGTTCTCGTTACAGGTTGAGGCCGACCGTACCACCACAGACGCCCCATCTTCACAACCTGGGACAGACTGGGTCCTACTAAAGGTCACCAAAAGAAAGTGGACGGAACCAAGGTGGACCGGACCCTACAGGATCACGGAGAGGACGTCACACGCTGTCCGGCTGGACGGCAAAGGAGACTCCTGGTATCATTGGACTCAGTGTGCTGCAGCGGAAGAGCCCCACCGCACTCTGACCGAGGTCCAAGAGGACCTGTCACAAAAGGGGGATCCTGACCAGGAAAAAGGACCTACGGACCAGGAAGAGAAGCAGCTGACATCTGCCTGACCAGGAAAAAGGACCTACGGACCAGGAAGAGAAGTAGCTGACCGCGGTAGCGTGCCAAGCTACCACTTCTGCAGGACGCTGTAGCGTGCCAAGCTACCACCTCATCCAGCGGGACGAGAATCATGACATCATCACCCCCTGCAGCTGCCTGGAGCCAGTGGAGGGATCTCAACAGGGGGAAGAAGAAACCACCCTTCAGTTATTCTACAAGGGTTATATTTAACACCCTTCAGTTACTATAGAGGGGTTATATTTTACACCCTCCACACGGTTTAAAAAGGGTTCACACCCTCCAATCATTTTATACTATTATTCATTTGCCTGTTCAGTTGAGATATGTTTTCACACTCATTGCATTTCTAAAACTTAATTCTTAATGTTTATATTGATCACTCACCTGTCCTGGCCGGAAGAAGATTCTGAGGGTAACATAATCCAACGAGAATCCTTTCCAATAGCTTGGTATCCAAGTAGACTGAATCGGCTGGTATACAGGGACAGCAGGCTGGGCCTGTGGACCGACAGATACTATCGCGATTTCTCCAATCCAGAAGATTTAATAACGATAGCAATTTTAGCATATAGTGCGTTCTCTGGCACAGATTACACTGATTACCTTGTTAGTCCATACTGTTGGGTATTTTTATAAATGTACCTTTTTGAGACCTAAAAGATGCCCATTGCACATCATGAATCTCTGTGTTGGCTGTTCTTAAAAAGGTTGAGCAAGGATGTTAATTGAGAAAACTCTGTAACTTGAGAAGGTCCGCCTTCTCCCCCCACCCTTTGCTTGAATAAAACCACTGAAGACTCTGAGGACTGGGGGAGTCGCCTGGCAGCTAGCTCTGGAGAGAGTTATGTGTCATTTTGGTGATCTCCCCCTCATTTGGCTAATTCAGTGTAAAATGTCTTCCTTGTTGTCATGTGTGTTTATTTCAGGTTCCAGGGTTATGGAGGTTAAATATTATCTACCAGATAATTGAAGAATGCAGGTATAGAGCTCCGGACCCCACGTGACTCTCAGTTAGTGGACGCCATTTTGGCATGCAAAACAGGTAAACAAACACGGATGTAACCATGAACATGAACGGGATCCGCTTGGATTTTACTTCGTAGGAGTTTACTTCACACTTTAAAACAGAAGAAATCGTTTTATATAGTCAGAAATTAAATAGACTAAACATCTCCGACCCTTACCGTGCCCCTGGGATACTTTTTAAAAACGCCAGAAGATGTCGGAGCGGACTTCTTACCGGCACAACACCGGACCTGGCCGGGGGAACCCCTTGGGATTCCCCCGGCCGGAGGAGCTGGGGAGAAGGTCTGAGACTCTCGACTCTACTGCCCGCTCCGAAGCCAGAAGCTGTCGGAGCGGGCTTCTTACCGGCACAACACCGGACCTGACCGGGGAACCCCTTGGGATTTACCCGGAGGAGCTGGCTCCGGCGGCTGGGGAGAGAGAAGTCACGCTACTGCCCCCGCAACCCGATTCCGGATACGCGGATGAAAATGGATGGATGGACGGACAAATAACAGATTTACACCTAAGTAGTCTCGGTGAGACAGATAATAGCAATACAAAGTGCTTTTTATGTGTGATCTAACAATTGATCAACCATTGATTAAAAATTAAATACAGCTTAGCCGGTTAATTGCTGTGATCATAAAACACGTAAACGGCAGCACGCAGAACTCACGAGGCAACGTTTTACGTGATGTTTACTTGTTGCTATGAGTAATAAGACAGCAAAAGCCACGCCAAAATAAGTTTAGGAAGCCCACTAAGAATCTGTAAACCCAAATGTTGAAAATAATCAACTATATTGAGTAAGTGAAACTCAATATTTTAAGAAAAGTTTTCAGAACTTAAATCTGTTGAGTTCGTCTAACATTTCCTTTTTTTTGAGTACATATAACTCACACTTTTCAAGTAAAATGAACTATTTGTTTATTAAGTACACATAACTTAAAAATATTAATAAATAACAACTTAAATAAAATGAGTACATGCAAACTGATATTAATAATTTATATGTACTCGTTTCATTTAAGTTATTGTTTATTAATATTTTAAGATATGTGTACTTAATAAACAAATAGTTCATGTTACTTGAAAAGTGTGAGTTATATGATTTCAAACTTTTCAAGTAACCGGAACTATTTGCTTATTTTAACGCATAACCTAAATATCTTAATAAACAACAACTGCAATGAGTACATACAATATCAATAAATTATCAATATTGATATTCACACATATTTTTTATGTTTCAAAAATTTCTCTTTGTGTTTAAGTCAACTTAATAATTTGTAAAGATAATTAAGGAAGAAGAAACTCTTATAGTGCCTGTCAAAATAAAAACAAGGCACTTCACAAGAACAAAAACCAAAAATAAAAAAATAAAAATGTGAGGAAAGGGAAAAAGAAAAAACAAACAAACAAACAAAGGTAACCAGTGGACCCCAAGAAAAGCAGAATTGTAAAATAAAGTGCAGAATAAAGCCTGACTTGGACTTCTACGTGAGCTCCTCAATGGAGAGACGCACACGGAGTGTCAGAAAGGTTTTCACAGGCGAACTTCTGTTAAGACAGTGGAGTGTTGCAAAACAATTCCCCACCAAGACAACAGAGGGCATAGCAAGTATCTTGCCACCATAACACTCATGTATCCGGTCCACGAAAATGCACTGAAAATTTTCGCGGCGCGGCCGGTTTGAATCACCCCCATAGGCTATAATAGATACTAATTTGAAGCAGTGACTTTCCGCTGCCGTTCCGCATCGCTGATGCTTCCAGTGTGAAATAGGGGTAAGTATGAGGAGATGAAGGTGTGAATAACAATCTCCAGTTCAGAGCGTGACAGAATTGGACTCAGCTTATGAGATGGAGGAAGGAAGAGCGAACAAATAATAATAATAATAATAACAATAATAATACATTTCATTTCAGGCGCCTTTCTAACACCCAGATCACCATACACTAAGGAATTCAGAATAAAATACATCAATCAAACACACCATTAAAACAACAAATTAAAAACAACCACCATGAGACATTAGATCCCAGTTAAATTGCATAGGCAGCTTTAAATATATATGTTTTCAACCAAGATTTAAAAAGCTGGAGAGACGTGATATTCTTAAATTCAGCTGTGAGTGAGTTCCACAATTTTTATATATTTTCAGGAACTTTTGATTTTTATATTGAGGGTGCAATACAAAAAGTATTTGTTCTTTACTTTAAAAAACCTGCAAAGCAGAATTTGCAGTAGAGTTTTTCATTGATGTTAGAATAATAGATACAATTTTTGAATATTTTACATTAAATGTTAAATGTATTATTATTTAACACACACACACACACACACACACACACACACACACACACACACATGCACGCACACGCACACACAAAGCCAAGTATTGATTCAGCATAATCTGTAATTCATACTCGGATATGATAGGTGGCGCTGATGGGTCTTATGTGTTAGTTCATTGCCGCTGTAAAAAAAAATCACAGAAGAAGAATTTGAACTCTGAGCAGTTGGGGCTCTTTCATATCGCGCTGCATCACCGACCTTTGTGAAATTTTAGCTGCTCTCTAATCACTGGACACACAGTAAGTATCAACTTTTAATTAAACTGTTATGTTAAACAGTTCATCAGACCGTAGGCCGCTTAATTTTTGCGTATGTTTAATTTAGTTTTCTCAGAATTCCAGCAGTATTAATCTGTTGACTTTCGGTTCATTTAATTCAATTCCCTTATAAGACTTTTTAACTTCATCCATTTTGTTTCAGTTAAACCAGGCGGGAGCAGAGCAGAGTGGAGATTCAGGAAGAGGCAGTGAGAAATTGTCAGGTAAATGAATGTAGCTCGTCCATTTTTAGTGCATTTCCCGCTCACTGGTATATTTTGAGCGGGCGAAAATGGCGTTTTGGTGTTATTCATTTGCGTCAGTCTGGAATTCTTGCAGAAGTGCATTATGTTCATTTTCTATAGTTTGGAAGCTTTTGGCGCAATGTGCCGTACATTATGCAGTGTAGGGCTGGGAACCGAGTACGTCCTGGTGCCGAACAGTACATCTTGGTGCAAAATTTCAGTATTTTCCCTAAATGAAAAGTCCCTGTTTGTGTCGCGAAGCTTCATTTCTCCTCCCATCCCGCTGCTTCGTGGTGATGATGAGTCGTTCGCGATCAGGTGTTCAGAAATATTCTGTTCTAGCTTGCTACTTGTCCCGTCTGTAAACATGTGTTTTCACCACACGTCCCCTCAAACAGTGAAGTTGTTTAGATGAATAAAAATCTGTGGGTTAATGTTCTGCCTTAAACTTTGCATTTGGCTTAATAGTTTTTTTTTTACTGCACTGGGGTGTGCGACGAGCCAAACCCCTCCCCCGTGCAAACACGGCGCTGTTCTACAAAGCGAGCTCAGAAATTTGAGGCTTAAAAAAAAAGCTTCACTTAAAATAAACCACCAGTTCACTACAGGGTTTTTCAGTTCCACGAGCAAAGCTCAGCTGGGCTGATACATTCACTCACTCCTCGCTAGGAGAAAGGCTCACGCTCGTCAGGCAGCCCTGTTAATCGATGCCAGATAAATGACAACAGAATGCAAGGGAAGTACGTTGTTCTTCTCCCAGACTGAGCAAGAATTATTCATTCATGCCTACAAGAACTACAAACATATCAGAACTACAATAGAGAACACCAGCTGTGGCTTAAAGCCGTGTAGCTGGCGCTATTTAGTTAGAATGCTCAGCGTTTACATGTTTCCATGGCAACGTCGGATGTCCGTGTCAGTCATGTGATCCTCAAATCTTTTTCTAAGTCACAAATATACATTTAGAAATAATATTAGAAAACGTTCACATGTGTCTTTTAAAACAAATATTACTGTTTGCCGTTCCATATTTTCTGTTAGTTTTTTTATGTAAAACATCTTCTAGCATAACTTGAACTGAAAAAAGCATTTTTATTTTCAGTTTTTTCACTGTTTTGTGGTACGAGGAGATAATAAAAACTTAAACATCAGTAAGAAGTGTGACCTCTTCGCGACAGGAGTACAAGCTGATAAAAATTATAGTCAAATCATTTTAAAAATAATTATTTTACATATGTACTGTTACCAGTTGTAAGGTACTTTTTTAAAAACATGTTCATAAAGAGTACAGCATGTTGATTAAATGGGTCCATCCCAGACAAAAGCTGATACATACCAAGTTTGAGGATTGCTGTAAAGTTCACTATATTATTTATTTATTTATTTCTGGCCACGAACCCATTATTAGATTTTACTGAACAGGTGCGTGCACACACACGCCTTTGCAGTGAGACCGGGAGGAGGGGTTGGGGGTTGCAGCGCACCTCTGATTGCTGTGAAAGCAAGGAGAGTGGATGGCACTCACAAAATGCCTAGGACAATTATTACATTAGCTGATAAGACCTGTAAATATTGGTGGGGACAAATCTGTAAAAGAAGAAAACAAAAATAAACAGCGCTACAGAACAGTGAGGAGGAGGTTAGTGAAAACAGGACAGGCAGCAAGATTTGGACACATTTTAACTTAACTACAGTGACAGCTAAAAGACAGAGTGTGGAATGTGCAAATGAAAAATATATTCAACAGGCTCTAATGATTCTAAGTCAATAAATATTTTACGTGCTGAGTTTGTTTTTGTCATTTAAAATATGTTTTGGAGCTCTCGGCTTGTTGATTAAAATAAGTTATTTAAATAATAAACAGTTGATGTAATGTATATTGTAGATTAGTAATTCATTTTACTCAGTTTTGTATCATTGTTGGTGATTAATTTATTTACGAAACAAGAAATGTGAGGAGCTATTTGAGAGCCGAAAAAGCTGGTTAATTTTAGTGAGCCGATCCGTAAGAACCAGTTCTCTAAAAAGAGCCAGATTTCTCATCACTAGTGTGCTGAAAAGAGCATGCAGAGACTTGAATAGCCTGTCATCACAACTGCAAATAGAGGAAGTGAACTATTGGAATTATGATCAACGAGGCTATTTTTAATAAATTAATAATACGAACACGTTTTTCTAACCTGTGTTTTTGTTTTAGACTGGTTGTGTGTTTCAGATTTATAAAACTATTGTTCCTAGTGTGTATTTATTCATAAGTTATGTTTATGCTATAAAGGGGGCTTTGATGCAGGAAAAATACAGTCATTGCTCTTCAATTTCCAAAAGGCATTGCATGCTACAGTTTCTGCTACATCACCTAGATCTATGAAATTTGTTTAAAGAGACTGTTTAAAGATAACTTTTAACACTTTGAAATCATGTTTAATTTTCTTTATTTTTCCTGTTCAACTTGGATATTGTATTTTACTCTGTGTGTCAGAAGTGTATGCTGGAGAACTAAACTTTTTTTAATCATTTGTCTTTCATTTAGGTGGCTGGTTGCAGTATGAGCTGGCATTGTAAGTTGTGTTCTGCATTATTTAGTACTAGAAGTCAGTTACTGAAACACTACAGGCTACAGCACAGCCACTTTTCCAAAGTTAGCCCTCTTCCATGCCTCGAAACTGATTGCATATGTACATTTCAGACCCTTAATGCACTGACTACTCATATGTCAAGATATCATTTGGCCCAACCTGGCAGTAGTATAAATGAGAGTTGGCTGTCTATGACATTTAAATGCTCTCTGTGCACATTTCTGTCACCCTTTTCTGAAACAGTTGTCTTTGGTCATCTCAGAAAACATTTAAAAAATCATGAAACAGTGGCATGTCCATATAAGGATTGTAGCTATAGCACCAACGTGTACTCTTCATTTAACTCCCATAAAAGTAGAGCACACCAAGCAAGTTGTGCATCAGACTTTAAAACTAACATAGTCAGTGAAGACGTCCATAGCAGCACTTCAGAGATGAGTAGGGAGTTGCATGAAGAAGGTTCTGATTATACCACAGAAGAGGAGGATATTAGTAAGTATGGCACAAACAGTCTGCAAAATGAACTAAAAATGAATTTATCATCCTTATTCCTTAAGATGCAGACAATCCTTCATGTATCAAACACAGCTATTCAAGAAATAGTAGATCATTTGAATCAAATCTTCTTCTTATCTCAGCCATTAATCAAGGACGCAGTTAATAACATATTGAAGAGAAATGGTCACAGTATACCAGAACCTATACTGGATGAACTTGTTGGAGCAGTGATGGAATCCAATGTTGTGTGGACATCTACCACTAAAGGTGCAGATTTGTGTTCATCAAAGCGCAGAAAAACTTTCATTGAGCAAAACTATCCATATGTAACGCCAGTAGAGTATCGGTTGGAGCATCCCAGACATACCTACATGTATGTTCCTATTCTCAAAATGGTTCAAGAGATGTTCAAAAACACAGACATTCTTGACAAGATTACTGAACCAAATACAGCAACTGGTCAGTATGTGTCATACTCTGATGGCTCTCATTTCATAAAAAATGAGTTGTTGTCAAAAGGGGATCTTGTACTACCACTTCAGCTTTATATTGATGAGCTTGAAATTGCCAATCCACTTGGCACATCACGTAAGATTCACAAGCTTTGTGCTGTATATTGGGTTCTTGCTAATGTACCAGCAAAGTACAGGTCAGCATTACATTCTATACAGCTAGCAATACTTGTGAAAGTTACAGACCTTCAAAGATACGGATATGCTGCTATTCTTTCCCCACTGCTACATGATGTTCGTACTCTAGAACAAGATGGCATCTTTATTGAAAGAGTTGGGCAGAATGTTAAAGGAACCGTCTATTGTGTTTGTGCAGATAATCTGGCTGCTCATGGATTAGGTGGGTTTGTTGAGTCATTTAGAGCTGACTATTGTTGCAGATTCTGTGTGGCCACAAGTGAACAGTTTCAAGCAGCTGAAGTCCGAGATGGAGAGTTTTCTCAAAGAAACAAAGCCAGCCATGCACTCCACATACAAACTGTTAAGGAAAGCGACACCTCAAACCATTGCTTTAGTTTAAAAGCTGGCTGTGTCTTGAGTGAGTCACTGAGTTACTTCCATCCAACAACAGGGTTTCCTCCAGATATTCTCCATGATCTTCTGGAAGGTATTGTTCCAGTGGAGCTTTCTCTTTGCATTAAAGAGATGATTCGGCGTAAATACTTCACTCTTGACTATTTAAACCAAAAGATTTCAACATTCCCATATCAACACAGTGACAAAGTGGATAAACCTCAGCCAATCCCCAAAACGTTTATGTCTCGGGGAACAATAGGCGGCAATGGGCATGAAAATGCAACTTTGCTTCGACTGCTTCCATTGCTGGTAGGCAGTGTGGTACCAGAGGGCGATGATGTGTGGGCAATTTTGATGGAACTGAAAGATGTGGTGGAGTTAGCTTTGTGTCCATCATTCACAGATGAAACCTTAGACTATTTTCAGTGCAAAAGCAGTGATCATAGACAGATACTGCAAGAGGTTTTCCCTGAGCTTAGGCTCCGTCCTAAGCATCATTATGTGGAGCACTACCCTGCCTTAGTTAAGGACTTTGGGCCACTGGTGCATGTTTGGACCATGCGATTTGAGGCCAAGCACCGCTTCTTCAAAAGAGTGGTGCATGACACCCAAAATTTCAAAAATATTTTGAAAACAATGACAGTCAGACATCAACAAATGATGGCATATCATTTTGCTGCACCATTGTTTTTTAAGCCAAAAACACAGGCATCCAGGGTTGACTCTGTTCTGGTTTCTACTCTGCCAGAAGTAGCTCAGGTACACTTTAGAGGACAAACAGCTAGTGACATAATCTACCAGACTTCCACAGTGACTGTTGATGGCACAAAGTTTGTCTGTGGAATGTTTCTATCAGTTGGGGTCAGTGGTGGACTGTCAAAATTTAGCAAAATAGAACAGATCTACCTTGTCAATTGTGAGGTTTATTTCCTATGTGGTAATTATGACACTTGGTATGTAGAACATCTTCGGTCATATGAACTGTCAGCTGTTCACACAAGTCTGCAAATCCATCTCCTGACTGATCTCAACGATACTGCCCCACTCTCTGCCTACAAGCTAAATGGCTCTTTGCTGGTAACTCCGAAGCATTTCATTCAAGTAAAGCGGACCTGAATACAGAAAATGGTAATTTATTTGATGGTATCAATCAATTATCCTGACTGTTTTGCTTTCTGTGTGAGAAATATTCTGTATATGTTAATAACCCTATATTGTCCCAATTTTTGTTTTTCTTTTTTCATTAGAAAATGGCGGCTTCTTCCTCCCATCCTCTGATCCTACGTGTTATTCAAAATGACCAAGCGAGAAAACTAAAACTCAGTTCACGACCAGCCTCAGTTGATGCACTTGTCAGCATAATAAAGGAGCAGTTGGACCTAGATCTTGACTTCAGTTTGCTGTATGAAGATCCAGACTTTGATGGGAAACTTACCTCTCTGACTGATATTCAGGAATTGCCACAAAAAGCTGTTGTTCACATCTCTTTATTAGATGAGTCAAGCTCTCTCGCATCTACAGACATACTCACGGATGTGTCCTCTCCAGAACGTTTAAGTCGATGGCCTTCTGGTCCTTTTCCAGTTCCAACATTTGCATTTGATGTTGAGCTTAGACTCAGAAATGGAAATGATGATTTTGAGAAAAACAAGAGACATCTAAAGTTGACGAGAGACCTCAAGCATGATATTTTAGAAAAGCTTGCATCTGAGATATATAGATTCAAGGCATACCCAAGTGACAGAGAGATTGAAAATGCTGCCCGTGCTCTTGTGGCCAAACATCCCTGCTTGCAGGAAGCAGGGTCAGAGACTGGCTTCTATGGATGGAAGAACAGTTTAAAGTTTAAAATGGGCAACTATAGAAAAAAGATGAGACAAGCTGGAAGACAAGAAGTCTACGTAAATGCTGGAAAAAGAAGCAAAAACAATCCAGAGCATGAAGCTTCACATTCCAACATTAAAAGACCTAAGCGAGCGGAGGTCAACTTTTTACCTAACTTTCCACAAGGCGAAGATCCCTCAAGTCTTGAGCAGATAAGACAAAGTTGAAGAACTCAAAAAGACAGAAATTAATCTGCCCCTGACTGGAAAGATGATGCAGACCACATTTGCCCTACGCCGACAGGCAATAGTAATGTCCTCCCCACCAGTGAGTTACCTCATTGACATGTGGCCGGCTCTCAGAATGGAGTCTGAGGTAATATGGATCAGTTTGTTTGTATGATAAAAGGAATATTCCATACAAAAATGTAATTTAGTCATACTTGAGTGAAATAACGGTGTTTGTTTATTCCCTACAGTGTTAATGTTTCTTAATAAAATATTTTCTAGTTAAACAACAAATTAAAAAAGCAATGTCCATGGTTAAAAATAAATTAAGTCCAAAATAAATATGTAAATAAATAACTCCCTTTTGTGCTTGAAAAGTTACCTCTGAAAGTATTGTAACACATCTTTGTCACCAACTGAATGCTTTGCATGAGCAAATTGGAGTTACGTGATAGACTTATAAATTGAATTAAGATTTTAATTTGGGGATATGTTACATAAATAAACAAAACTAATAACAAAATCATGTCTAATGAAAAAAAAAATACTCATGCCAATTATTGAATTGCCTTGTTAAAAAACCAACTTAGGTTTTTTTTTGTATATATATATATTTTTTTTTTCAGGAAAAACCTAAAGCTTTAGTTGCAAGCAACTATCTGTCTAAAAGGAATGCAAGGTTTTCTATAAAGTTTCATTGTCTGATGTTGTGTTGTCCCTTTGCTTGTTTTTTATGTAGGTGTATGCAGAGTTTCAGAGGATTACAAACCAAAACCTGCCCAACACATTTTATGCTGAGCTCGACCGTCATCTGCCTCGTTTGATGACTTTATTCAGACAAAAGGCATCCAAAACTGGGAGCATTGCAGATGCGTTGGCTGGCATGCTAAAGGTTCATGATGAACAGGTAAGAAGATCATTAAACATTTTAAACCATGCGTAGATTCAGATTGGCTTTTAAAAATGTGGTACACTTGTTTAGTAAATAGATTTGCAGTGGTCCTAAGTACAAATTAATTGTGAGTCCTAGTGTGGAGGGGGGTATCTATGCACTTGTTTCAGGAAGTACAAGTCAGCCACAGGAGAAAGTTGCTTCAGACAACAGGATTTGGAGTCTTATTTCCTGATATTTTGACATCTAGCCTCTGTTCTACCACTAGCTGCTTTTATTAGGCACAGCATGCTTAACCTTTTGAGTTATCCAAACTCAGGAGATTTAATCTTGTACCGCTCCTGTTCAAACCGTCCGACCTCCGGGCCAAAATAGACCGACCAATCGTGTGTCAGCACTGTGCTGTAGGGTGGGAGTTAGTTTGGACGATCATATCAAGCGCCCTATTCTAGCCCTATTGTGCGTCCTCTAATCAGTTCAAAATATTCTACCAGAGAGCCCTCCCACTTTCAGACGGTTTCTGCTGCAGCGATTCCAGATCTAAATGTGTAGACTCTACACTGGGCTACACATAGAGATCTGGCTGCTGCCAGGTTAAAGCATGCTGGCAAATCAGTGTAACACTGGCAACACAATGTGTGAAAGCCCCATGGCGATGCAGGAATTTCGTGGCATTTGTGCCGCCACGCTTGGTAGTAATCTTACCGCAACACTGGACTTATGAATGAAGATTATACCTTGGCGCAAAAGAGGGTGGTGTCATGATCACATGTAGAATGTCCTCCAAGCTCCAGGACGACATTTATTTATTTATTTTTGAAAATAAAAGTAAATACGCAAAAAAGTTAACTTTTGTTAACAGAGATGGGAATAGGAGACTATTGGTTTTTATAATTCAAGATTGTTAATGATTTTTTTTTCTGATTATAATGGGTCACTCTAAGTTTTTCATTCAGGCTGAACATGAAAATAGTCTCCTACACCTATCTCCTGCATTAGCTTCTCATAGAAAATAGACAGTGAAACTCTAGGATTAGAAAAGCCTGACAGATTGACGTCACACTGTCACTAACATTCATGGACTCACCCATCTTGATTTACGACGGGCAAGGCAGGAAATAGCAGAGAACATCTCTGTTAGTAGAAGCTACCCGTTAGCATTAGCAACTCCACCACACAGCAGATCACTTGCAGGCTTGTGTTATTTTTGGAAGTAAAACATAAATGTTCCAGAGAAATCAGTCAGTGGTAGAGTCACATTGCTGTTATCCAATCAGAGGAGAGATGTCCAAATATCAACAAATAAGGCTCCAAATCCTGCTGTGTTCAGTGCCCCTTTGATGTGGCAATATGCTAGTTCCTCAGGCATTTATTCAGACCACTGAAAATGTATTGATTAAATGAGTGTCTCAGGTCTTGTTGCTGTACTTTTGTTTTTAGTTTGTGTAATATATGGACATGTTATTTGTGGATATGTTGTATTTGGATTGTTTTACTGTTAGCTCAGAAGATGCACTTCTGTTTTTGATCTAAATAGGAGTTCCATGACATCCACACCAGACGAACCACAGTTCTCCATTGCCTACCAGTATACTTGCGTGAGGATGTCTCTGGATTTTTCAGAACCTGCCCAGTAAGTGTCATTAAATAATTACATTACATCAGTGTATTAGGTAAAGAGCACATTGAAAATACTAACCTGCTTAAAGGAGTAAAACACTTGTTTAATCAATAGATCTGCAGTGGTCTCTAGTAAGAATAAAGGCCTTGTAAGTCATTCCCCAGGGGAAAAAATATACTGGTGCACCATTTCAAGGACCACATTGTGTTGTCCACATCACAGCTGAGCTTCAGACAGTATGTTACTGAGTGTCATTTAATAATATTTGGACATCTCACCTCTGATTAACAGCAACACAACTCTACCACTGACTTGCAACACTGATGTTTTATCTCTACAAATAACAAACACCTGGAGGAGCTTTTGCCATAAGGTGAAGTTACTAATGCTAAAGGATATCTTTTTCTAGTTGATACATTCTCTGCTGTGCCTAGAGGCTAAACCAACAACAGCCTTTCCCATTGTGAGTCTATGAATGTTGGTGACAGTGCCGTAGATCTGTCAGACTTTTCTAATTCTGAAGTGTCACCGTCTATTTTCTATCAGAGGCTAATGCAGGAGATGGGTGTAGGAGACTATTTTCATGTTCAGCCTGCACAAAACTGATTATAATCAGAAATAATCAATAAAAAATTAGTTTTTGGTAAATCAATCAAACTTTAAAGCATACAAACTGAATTAATAATTGTTTTTTCTCTCAATTCATTGTGTGGATCCAGATTTGTATTTTTATTCTTAAAAAACAAGTTTACTGAGAAACTTGAAATATATGATAGGTCACTCTAGGCCTGGGACAATAACAAATGTTGCTGGACGATATTTTGTCCAACAAATTATTGACGATAAACGATATTATTGAGACCAAAATAACCGCTTATGTAATGTTAAAATGGTAAATGGCCTGTATTTGATACAGTGCCTTCTAGAGTCCTCAAGGCGCTTTACAACACAGTCATTCACCTATTCACACACACATTCACACACTGGTGGGGATGAGCTACAATGTAGCCACAGCTGCCCTGGGGCGCACTGACAGGCAAGGCTGCCGAGCATTGGCGCCACCGGTCCCTCCGACCACCACCAGCAGGCAACGTGGGTTAAGTGTCTTGCCCAAGGACACAGCGACAGACTGAGCGGGGCGCGAACCTGCAACCTTCCAATTACGGGACGAGCACTTAACTCCTGTGCCACCGTCGAATATTTAACAAAATGTTAAATGCATTATTCATCCATGGAGTTTGATTTTCCCTTTCATTTGTTTTAGGACACATCAGATGATCCACATGTGGAATATGTTGCAGTGGCCCTTCTCACTGTCATCAGTGACCAGGACACAAATCCAGTCCACTATCAGCCTGTGAAAGTCTCAGTGGTGATTGAAAGTGACGTCATTCTCACCTGTTCCAGGTTTTCTGAGGCCTTCGTGACTATGTTTGGACTTATTTATGCTCTACACCTCAGGTATCCTAAATCACTTGCCATGACCTTTGAATTTGTTCAGAAGGTTTTACTTGGTCTAGAAGACGGTAAACTGTCACCCAAGTTACAAACGCTCCAGAATGACCTGACCATTCATTTGTAAAGGTGATGGGTTAAGGTGGGAAGGCATTTCCCCTTGAGGTGAAAACTGTCGTCTTTACATGATTCTTTTAAAGCTGCAGCACTGCTCTGCAGGTGTGTAGCCAGTAAGCCCAAATACACAAAGTTCCATTGTTGTTAAAAGATAAATGAGAAATGGTTGTAAGTTTTACCCATTTAGAAATGTTTTTGATAAATATAATGCATTCACATTATAGGCTTTTCAACGTCAGACGCTCTTAAAGTCTTAACTTTTGTTGATCTCTTATCCAACTTTGGCCAGGTTGATATTTAGTTGATTTCATTATGACTTTGGAATATGTTCAAAAGGTTTTAAGTGGTCTAGTATACTGTCACCCAGGTAACAAATGGGTAAGAATGACCTGATCAATCATTTGTAAAAGTGATGGGTGAAGGGGTGAAGGTAAAGTTTTACCCATTAAGAATTGTTTTTAGTAAATCTGTTAAAACCTTTGAATTGGATCCAACTTGTTGATCTCTTGCTCTACTTTGGTAATAGTTAGAATCCCAAGGCTCTCTTTAGTTTGACATTTGTTTATTGCTGTAACTATTTAATTTGGTTTTATTTTTTATTTCAGTATTTATTGCTGTTTATTTTTCATGTAAGTTAGCTGCTTGGTACTACATTGTTTTAATCTGACCTTAAAAATATTGAATTGGCAAGTATTAAGTTAATGAATTCTGGCAGCCTTCCTTTCGAAGTTATTTTTCAATAAATATTTAGTTTTCTTTATTTTATTTATACTTTTATTTATATTTATTTTGCTGTAAAAAAAAAAGGATGCTCCATTTTCCCTTGTAAATTCATTTTATTTAGGCAATCAGTTGCTCAAAATCTTTAAATTTTGAGTCATGTGCCATACGTTGTATTAAGTCAGTGTTATTGACATTTTTGCACTTGGAGCAAGGACAACTGAAAATAATAAATGTTGAGTTAACATTATAATCATGTGGTCTAGTACTTATTTTTATGAAACTGTTAACTATCTTTCAAAGTTCTGTTGACATAATCACCTGGATTACCAAAACAAATATTTATAAAGGGACAATTTGCAAATGTATAATTTTTTTGAGCCAGTATGTGCTAAAACAACTCTTTACAGTGTTAATGAAAGGCCGCTCCTTTAAGTATTGGTAAATGAAAGTTTCTCAATTAATTGAACAAAAAACTAAATGTTGGCAACTAAAATATTTTGAGTTAAATGGATGACCAATTTTTATTTAAAGTTTATGAGTAGAATTATTGAGAAATTTAATTTCTGAAGACTTAAATTTTTCAGTTGCAAAACTCAAAAATTTTGAGGCAATTGATTGCCTCAAAATTTTTGATTAACCAAACTTATTTGATTTACAGTGTGGTAACAAAAATATTTTGAGTTAAATGGATAACAAATTTTAATTTAATCTAACGCAAGGTTTATGAGTAGAATTTATTAATAAATTTAAGTTCAAAAGACGTAGCATATTTTGTTTTGCAATTCAAAATGTTTGAGTTGTGGGAACTTTTTTGGTTTGCAGTGTGGCAAATAAAATATTTTGAGTTGATTGGATGAGCAATTTTAATTTAATCTAACTCAAGGTTTATGAGTAGAATTTATTAATAAATTTAAGTTCAAAAGACGTAGCATATTTTGTTTTGCAATTCAAAATGTTTGAGTTTTGGGAACTTTTTTGGTTTGCAGTGTGGCAAATAAAATATTTTGAGTTGATTGGATAAGCAATTTTAATTTAAGAAACTTCAAATGTATGAGTAAAATTTATTAAGACATTTTATTTATGAAAACTTAAAATTTTCAGTATCAAAACTCAAAAAAATTGAGGCAATTGATTGCCTCAAAATTTTTGAGTTCTGGGAACTTATTCGGGTTTACAACATTTAAAATAAATACCATACACAGTTGAGGAAACGTTGGTTTAAGTACCTGATATGAAGTGGTCGCTGCATAAGCGAAAACCTTTACTCTCGGGATCCCACAGCTTCATTTTAGCCCGGTCACTAGCGCGTTTTATTACAATGATCCAACGTTTGCGGCGCTCCGGATCTTGGGGAATCCTGTAGATGGCTCATTCCTTATGTTGTCCGCGTCTGTTCTGCATCCTGGGGCACAACAGGAATCTACCATATTTCCCGTTTGATTGAGTTTTCTGACAATAACAAATAGTCCAGCTGCGGGCTTCTGCATGCCAATATGGCGCCGTTTCGATTTGAACTGTTGCATGCCGGGAGAAGTGACGTCAACTCCCGGAGCTCTATACAGAGCAGGTGAGGAGAAAGCTTTGAGGCTGGAGCAGAGTGGGGGCTGGTTGAGCCACACACATGGACATGGGGCCTGGTTGAGCCACACACATGGACATTACAAATAATCAATTTACTCTCTCTCTCTATCAAAGGGTGTGTCGTCCTTTAAGGTAATATGGGATGAAATCAAATTACCTATCACATACTCCTTCTTAAATTAACACCTGTATGAGCCCACTGATGTTACAGTGTGATGATGTTCAGTGATTTTGTCACAATCCCCTATCACCTGTTAATTTTCATGAGCTTTTGTTGGTTTGTGTGTTCTTTCTTTTGACCATTGATGAGGATATTTGTCCTCAAGCTAGTCTAGTCTAGCATGCCCGCTCTGTGCTGCGGCGTTCGTCCCAACCTAAGGGAGGACATGGAGGAATTTTCCCTGTTAAAGTACAGTGGACAGGGTTTTTCGCCTCCTTTACGGGGTGTGCATGCAATACGTTCATGAAGTAATAAGTTCAGTTAACGCTAGAGTCATGTTTCATGTATTGTTTCACAGTTTTTCATAGTCTCAGCTGTGAACTCATTGGTTGTTTTTCAGTCTCTTAATCATTGTTTATTAGGTTCTTTTTAGTGATATTTGATGTTGTTTTTTTATTGTCTTTTATAGATCTAATCTTTGTTGAACTCTTAAGAGTTCAAAAGGGGGATTGAAAATATATGTATCTCTCATATATGCTCTTTTATACATTATCATAAGCTCTTTTATACATTATCATATGCTATTTTCTACATTATGAAATCCTGTTATAATATCAAGTGCCTCTCAGTGTTTTTCTGCACAAGCTCTAACAGCTGCATATTTTTCTCCTGCACAAAAAGGGAGTGAAAACATTCCTTCTCCTCTTAGTTCTTCTCAGTACCAGCGTGTGTCTTTGTTATCAAGGATGTTCCATGATGTTCCTGCTTATCTTAGAATTACATGTCCTTGTGATGTATTAGTTCCTGACTAACAAGGCAATTAGCTCCTGCTTATCAAGACTAATGACGTGTACAACTGCAGGTGCAAATGGCAAACTGAGTATGTTACATTCCATTATTTCTCAATAAATACAGCTGTATGGTCAGAGAGCTTCAGAACACTGGGTGCAGCAGTAAGAGCTGGATGCGGATTCAGCTAAAGAGCTGCGTGTTCTCCCCTCTGCAGCAGCGGAAAAAGATCGATCCTTCCGATTATTTGACTCCACTCTCTACCAATGATAGGTTTTTCTCTCCATTTATTCCGTACCTGTCTGGTCTCATAGAAGAAAAGACCAACAGGCCTAAGTCTTTTTTAAATGTCCCGACACTTTGTGTCCTGTTATTTTATAAAATGTGATGTAAAAAAATAAATGTTTTTGCTCAATTACTGGAATTTCTTTGGTTAAGACAAAAAAGGAAGGAAGAATGCCAAGTTGTTTCTACAACAGGCCTGTTTTAAGTCCCAACAGTTTCTGAGCCAATAGAAATGTGTTCTTTACTAACTTTACTTGGTTTAAAAATCTTACTAAAATAAACAGAGTGCTGTATTTCAAAACCCAATCATACTTGTTATGTAAATATTAGCTTTGTAGAAATTTTTTACTGATAGATATTTGTGTGCTAAAAAAACATAAACTTAAATAATTTGTCATTCTTTATTGAAAAACAACAAAATACAGGTATACAGAAAGTGTGGGAAAACGATAATGTGAAAGAATCCGTGTATCATTCGTTCTTTCTATTTTCGATTGAAAACAATCGAAAAAGGAAAAATGGATTTGTTTTTTTGTTTTTTGTTTTACAAACAGATTTTAAAAAAGAAAAAAAGTCGTATTTTTCGTATTTTCTATTTTAGTCTTGGATCAAATATGAGAAATGGAAAAATGGCCGCAGGACCGAATTTGATTTTAATATTTCATCATTTGGGATTACGTGACCCGGAAGTTGAGTAGAAAAGTGCGGGTACCCTATTTTGGTGACATCGTCAACATGGCAGCACTAGAATCACACACTAATTTGATTACGAGTTTATTCAACACCGGTTTGACACACGCACAAATCGCCTACACGCTGCAGCAGATGAACATCCTACCGTGCTCAGAAATGAGCGTCAGAAGATTCTGTGCTCGGCATGAGCTAAAGAGAAAAAGACAAGTGTCGGACCAGGCATTAGAGCGAGCTGTGGCTGGATCGATATATGAAGTAAGTTTATAATTAGATTTCTACTGTTTATTTACTAAAACATTCCGTTAAATGTATAATTTCCTGACAGACTGGACCCTCATATGGCCGTAAGTTCATGACTGGCTATCTGTCATCAATGGGGCTGCATGCAGGAGAAGTTCGGGTTGGAAGAATCCTAAGGGAGCTCCATCAGCCATACCATGAATTCCGGCGTGAGGTATGATACTTAAATTAATGCAGTTGACAGACAATTGAAACGTGGCTGTAAAATTACATACTAAATTAAGTACTGAGACTGACTAATAACATTAACTTGAAATGAACGCCCCATTGGGTGCTGGAGAGCATAACAGCGTTGCTGCCATATTGGACGGGTCTCATCACTCTCCAAAGTCTATTTATCATATTCATGTCATATTAGAGCGAGCAACTAGGCCTGTTTCTGTGCCACCTACGGTTACAACAACTGGCGTACAATAGAAAAAGGGTCATGTGGGATTACTAGTGACTTTTCTAGCCTACCTGATAGGATTTTATTTAAATAATTTTGTTTAAATATATTTATATTTTAATTATCATGCCATATCATGTGTCTGATTTTGTGAAAAAACATTATATAATGTGTTTTTTAGCTGTTTTAAGCACCTTCCTCAGTAGAAATGAATGCACTGGGGGCGAATGGAGGCCCATCTAAAATGGCAGCAGGCCACTACGGCTGCTCCAGTCCACGGGGCATCTATGTATATATGTCTGTGGGTTTGAAAACAACATGTAAATTAGAGGTCTGCAACCTACAATCCAAATAGGCATTCCCCCATCCAGTCCACCGAAACTGGTTTGGAGCTGCAACAGTTACAAGACCTTCTGAAAAGAGACAATTTATATATTTTGATAAATATCTGAAAGAGGATTGGGGAAACATTAAATAAAAAAAGAAAATTTTCTTAGATTCATGACAATAAAAAGAGTATTATGAAAAAATGGAAAACTTGGATGAAAGTCAGACTGCCCCGCCTTCATACAGTGCACAAAGGCGTAAAATAAGCTATTTGTTATTTTAGAAAAACCACAATTTTGATTTTTAAAGAAGAAAAAAATCCAATGTTTTTTTTCTTATGTGGAAAATTGTAATACTGGTACTGCTTTCGAGTTTTGCTGGTATAAATTATACAACTGTGCTCAATCCAAGGGTGAACAAAAAAAATTGCAATGTTATAACTATTTCCTGTACAACAGTTTCTAAACAAGTGTTGTTTGTAAATGTAAACATTGATTATTTTAAATTTCATGAAGATTGTTAGCTAATATGGAAAATATGGGAGTTTGCATTAATTGAAACTATTTTTTCACATAGGGTGCTCGAAATTTGAATCCAGTTCCCTTTCATGCCGAATATATGGGTCATAAACTACACCTGGACCAAAATGAAAAGCTGGTGATGTTTGGTGTGACGCACGTGTTGGCCGTTGATGGCTACAGCAGCAAGATTGTTGCACATTCCACCATGCCAGTAAAAAACAGCCTTGTCATTTATGAGGAAATATACAGGTAAATATATTCATAGCTACCAGTGGAACAATTCATAATTTCTTACTCTTCTGTATTGTCTTTTCAATATCTACATGTTTCTTTTGAGTCTGTAAATTTCAGTTCAGTCATGTAAACATTGTTTATTCCAGACCTGCAGTCATGAACCATGGTATGTGGGATCAAGTCAGGGTTGACCATGGCAGAGAGTTTTATCTGTGTCTTTACATGCAAGAAAAACTGTCGCAATATAGGCGCAACCTCAGCAGGCCACCATACCTCCAAACCACATCAACAAGGGTGAGATTTTAGTATTATTGAAATGCAAATTAGCAACTCACAGTTAATCTTCCTACAGTAGACTACTACATACTGTGACTGCTATTTATATAAGGTCTTTAGTTTAAATGCCTATAAACCTATTACCACAAAAAATTTCCTAAATATTAGACCCATAGACAAAGCACCCAGCCCCACATTCAGACCCCCATTTAATCCTACCCACTATCCTAAATGAAAGGGTTAATTTGCTAGCAAGGCATGCAATGATTTACGTAAGCATTCATGGGAAAGGTAAAAGCAAAGCTCACCTGATTGTCTTGACAACTAGGAGTAATGTAAATGGCCGCTCGATAAAACGACCAGAAATAAGTCCTCAAAACCAAATTTAAAAGTCATCCAGCCCATTTGACCTAAACTCAGCCAGAACCACCTATTCTGTCCCTCAACCTTCGAAACCACATTCAAAACCCTTCATGCAAAATCCACACACTCACAAAAATGAACTCACGCTGTCCCATAACAGTAACAAAACACTAATCAAAACATGACATCCAGCACCCACCAGAAGATCTGCCTCACCTGAAATGGAGTAGTAACAGTCATGGGGATGTTATCACATTGATAAGTCAGATAATTTTGACACAAATGGGAAGAAAATTTTGTGAAACCTAAGATTATATGGTAAACTCACACGTTAAGTCGCCTATCCTCTGTAGTTCTGAATCCCCTGCAGACGAGGAAATAATCTACAGCATTACGATCTATAACTTTGTCATTAACGTTCTCTAAGCACTATCTGGAAACATGTTAGTTCTGGGCTCATTATTGGCAGTTTACCAGGAATACACACATGCTATATTCTGTTAGGATTTTTTTTTTTTTTTTATAATCTCAGATCTATCCGGCCCTTCTGGCCCACACAACGGTGTTACATACATTTTAAAACTATGACCCCATTTGCAGTAACCTCCCTTGGACAATTAAAACAATACTAGCACTAACCAGGAACTAGTTCAAAGTTGTAAAACTGGAACAAAAGTAAGCAAACATCAGCTAAGTGAAACAGGCATTGTATGGTTATTCTGCTAGTAAAGTCCTGTCATCTGCAGGTGTGACTGTAATGGTGTGAATGCAGGTATGGAAACCAGTCTAGGGTGTAGAGTAGTTGCATTTTACTCATCTTTCCATTGCGAACAATTCCTCTATTGGTGTCGCGGTCGTCAGAAGGCCTATAAAACGATGATACATTGCGGTGATATATTTTCCTTTTTTGTCATTGGTTATCCTCTTCACCTCCTCCAGCAGAAACCCCATTGTAATTTATCAGGGACGGTTCCTAGCAGCATTCAAGACAAGAATCGTCATAAGACTCAGCAAACTTCTTATGTTAGTCAATCTAGTCCCAGTAAGATGAGAAGCAACACTGTCCTTTAGTCCTCGTCTCAGGTATCGACGTGAGTTCATGAAAGTCCAATCTTCATCTTTTTCCATCCTCTCCCTTGGCCACCGTGCAACACCAGGAAGACTCGCACTCCGGCCGGACCAGACGTCCCCCAAACCGATCGTCTAGGGATTAAAGGTTATGCACAAAAATGTCCTAACTCTTACTGACCCTAGCCTCTGATACCTTCAACATCAGACACATACAGTTACAAACAGCAAGCGCAATTAAAGGTACAGTGACATCACGACATGGACACACACGGACACACAAACACATACACATGCACATACACAGAGAGAAAGAGAGAGTAAGAATGTGTGTGGGAGAAAGAAATGAGTGGGATCCACTTTGCCACCAGCATCTCCACCTGTGTCACAGAGAAAAAATTACAAAGAAATTAAAACATAAAGCAAACAACAATAATTCAATGAGTATAAATGTTCAAACTAAAATATACAACCATGCATGGGTTTTATAACAGTTCCGGCAACACTGGAGAGGAAGCCTTGTACAATGAATTCTTAAGATGTCCTTCATCAATTAGAGGTTATAACCAAATTGTTTCAGGATCCTGAATTTGAATTTGAATTGGTTAATTTCCTCAGAATAGTCCAATGGCTTTGTTGATGTTTCTCAAGGCTCGGCCACGCCCATATAGATAAATAAACAAACAAACAAGACAAACACAGTCAAACACACGGTCCATACACGTCTCTGTGCCCTCACACACCAAGCAAATGTCAGACTGAAGCGAAAGTGTGAAACACTTAACCTAACGCTAAATCAGTGGAAAGAAAAAATAAGACCCAAAGCGTGTGATCAAATTAATCCAACAACACTTCCCATAACTGCTGTTCTAAACTCATGTTGCGGTGTGATCTCTCCAATTAGAAATTAGGACAACCACTTCACTATCAATTCAACAAAATAGTTTCAGGTTGTCCCTTACCTAAACTACCTGTCTTTCTTACCTTCTTTCTTTCTTTCTTTTTTATTTTTCTTTAAGAACACTACTCGCACAAGAAATCCTAAGAATTAATTCACTACTTAAGGTTAATTCATAAATAACGAAACTGCAGTTACAGGTTTGTTTGTGCATAGTATTGGTAATCAGCAGTTTTTCCTTATCTCCTCATCTAGAAGTGTGTTTCTGTGCTACTTCTCCATCTATAACACAAGTTAGTATCATCCTTAAAGCGTCTGAAATTAAGCTGCATTGCTAAATCAATAACGTGATTTGTGCTAAGAAATACTCCCCTATCCTCTTCCTTTTTCCAGTGGCACTGACTCCACGACAGATTTAGATCAGTTTAACGTTTTATTACTATTACGTTTCATTTAATTAATTTTGCTTTTTCTCTCTTATTTTTATTTATTTATTTATATTATTTTATTTATTTATTTATCATGCCATCCTGTGATGATAAACTTAAAGACTTTTTAGCCAATTGTTGTCAAAAAGACCAATTAAAAATGTTATGTTAAAGATTTCACAAGATAAAAAATGTGAACATAATTTTTATCGAATGAGAGGTACAATTATTCAATATTTTGTAACATTATTTTCTACGTTAGAACTTACAGCTGATAGAAAAATATAGGATCAGCTAGGTTTGGCTAGATCTGTTGGGAAACTTAACAGAGCTGAAACAACACTGTTGTCTCGGATGAGATGTTCCATGAATCATTTAGTCAGCTGAATGCCAAATTATTCATTTAATGTTTATTTTTATGCAATGAATGGAATGGGATGGAACGTTACTATAAACTGTCCGGAAATTTGCGCATGTTTGCTCGAAGGAGAGAACTGTTGAAGCCTAAAGCGTTCTCCTAGACTTATAAATAGACACCGTTTCCTTAACTAATGAAGATAAGTGATGACGCTGATGAATTCCTTTTTGAAAAGAAAATGAGGCTTTACTGCATGTCCGCTGCAGCTGAGTATCCTAAGACAATAAAGATTATATTGACGTCCAATGGTGAGTTGGGCTGAAATCCAGGTTACTAATCCTATCATTTATTTATTTATTGTTATTATTATTATCCTTTTTTTTTTTAGGCTAACCTTCTCAGTTTACTATGTACTACAGTAGTTTAGTAAATTTTCCACAATTCTGACATTTCATCAATTCAACTGGTTGTTGCCAAAAAGCCTTGTTCATTACCTGACTGCAGCAAGCACTCTTTTACTGGGTGTAACCATAAAAGTGGGTGGAGTCAGGTCCCCAGGCTGAAACTCCAGTCATTCTCACTAGATCTGTCCGAGAGGAAGGATCTCCTGAAGACCCTAACCAGAAGCCTAAGGTACGTCCAAAACACCGAAAAATATCCTTTCTAAAGTCACAAATTGCTTAAAACTGCATGTTACACAGAAAAACAGAGAGAGCGAGAGAGTCCAGCTGACTTCACGGCCCATAATCAGACAAAATACTTCCTTTATAACCACAACCATACAACTTTTTGTATTTTAAAGGATTTTCTTGTCATCACACTAACTATAAATTCTTTTTCTATTGTTTCCAGTCTCTTGAACTAAATAACCGTCTAGCAAAAACATGGACCGCACCCTGTTTCTCAAGCAGCTGCTCCCTCTATTAAAACCTGAGTCATTCAGGAGAATATCCAGCGAAAGCAGCATTTACTTCTCATGCAAGAAGACACATCCACTCATTCACAAGGCACAGACGACATTCTTTGTTTGTCACAGTCTTTTTTTTTTTTTTTTTTAAAGTAAGTCAGTCCGTCACTTATTTATTCTCTTTATATATTTATATAATATTTTAAGCACAGAAATTATGTAACACTACACTGATTATTCTCAGAATTTAATGCTTACTGTGCTTTTAAGCAGGCCTTATGTAACATTAGAGCAAATCCAATTGCAATTTTTGAGAGCGCTCTGAGAAACAGTTTATATATTTATTTTCTGCAGATCTGTTTCGATTTTACTGTTTAGCAGCTATCTGACTTTATGTATATGTATGTCTATATATTTCTAAAATAAAGTTGTCATTTACAACCTTACTTGCTTTTCTTATTGGTTTTTTTCCCTTTTTCATCTCCAGGCCACTTAACCCCCAGATCAGGGTCACTCACATGCTGCCCCGCACACAAATGATTATCACGCTTGTACACTACATATGTATATACAAGTGCTGGCCAGTAAATTAGAATATCATCAAAAGGTTGAAAATATTTCAGTAATTCCATTCAAAACGTGAAACTTGTACATTATATTCATGCAATGCACACAGACCAATGTATTTCCAATGTTCATTACATTTAAATTTGATATTCATAAGTGACAACTAATGAAAACTCCAAATTTGGTATCTCAAAAAATTAGAATATTCTGAAAAGGCTGAATATAGAAGACACCTGCTGCCAATCAGCTGATTTACTCAAAACACCTGCAAAGGCCTTTAAAAGGTCCCTCAGTCTTGTTTTGAAGGCACCACAATCATGGGGAAGACTTCTGACTTAACAGCTGTCCAAAAGACAATCATTGACACCTTGCACAAGGAGGGCAAGACACAAAAGGTGATTGCTAAAGAAGCTGGCTGTTCGCAGAGCTCTGTGTCCAAGCACATTAACAGACAGGCGAAGGGACGGAAAAAATGTGGTAGAAAAAAGTGTACAAGCTCTAGGGATAACCGCACCCTGCAGAGAATTGTGACGACAAACCCATTCAAAAATGTGGGGGAGATCCACAAAGAGTGGACTGCAGCTGGAGTCAGCGCTTCAAGAACCACCACGAGGAGACTCATGAAAGACATGGGATTCAGGTGTCGCATTCCGTGTGTCAAGCCACTCTTGAACAAGAAACAGCGCAAGAAGCGTCTCGCCTGGGCCAAGGACAAAAAGGACTGGACTGATGCTGAGTGGTCCAAAGTTATGTTTTCTGATGAAAGCAAGTTCTGCATTTCCTTTGGAAATCAAGGACCCAGAGTCTGGAGGAAGAGCGGAGAAGCACAGAATCCACGTTGCATGAGGTCCAGTGTAAAGTTTCCACCGTCAGTGATGGTGTGGGGTGCCATGTCATCTGCCGGTGTTGGCCCACTCTGTTTCCTGAGGTCCAGGGTCAATGCAGCCGTCTACCAGGAAGTTTTAGAGCACTTCATGCTTCCTGCTGCTGACCAACTTTATGGGGATGCAGACTTCACCTTTCAACAGGACTTGGCACCTGCACACAGTGCCAAAACCACCAGCACCTGGTTCAAGGACCATGGTATCCCTGTCCTTGATTGGCCAGCAAACTCGCCTGACCTTAACCCCATAGAAAATCTATGGGGTATTGTGAAGCGGAGGATGCAATACGCTAGACCCAACAATGCAGAGGAGCTGAAGACGACTATCAGAGCAACCTGGGCTCTCATAACACCTGAGCAGTGCCACAGACTGATCGAGTCCATGCCACGCCGCATTACTGCAGTTATTGAGGCAAAAGGAGCCCCGACTAAGTATTGAGTGCTATACATGCACATTCTTTTCATGTTCATTCTTTTCAGTTGGCCAACATTAGAGAAACAAACATTTTTTCATTGGCCTTTAGAATATTCTAATTTTCTGAGATACCAGATTTGATGTTTTCATTGGTTGTCACCTATAAATATCAAAATTAAACGTAATAAACATCGGAAATACATTGGTCTGTGTGCATTGCATGAATATAATGTACAAGTTTCACATTTTGAATGGAATTACTGAAATATTTTCAACCTTTTGATGATATTCTAATTTACTGGCCAGCACCTGTAAGTTTAATCGAGTCGACTCCTTCTAATTATTTAAATCATCATATTGCTCGAAGTACAGGGCGAGGAGGAGGAGTAGCAACCATTTTTCATTCGGACTTATTAATCAATCCCTTACCAATTAATAGCTACAGTTTGTTCGAACATCTTATTCTTAGTTTTCCTAATCCAGATTGCAAAACTGTAAAACCACTCTTGTTTGTAGTTTTATATTGTCCATCAGGCCCTTACTCTGAGTTTTTGGATCAGATCTCTTATTTTTTATCTGATTTGGTGCTAAATACTGATAAGGTCATTATAGTGGGGGATTTTAACATTCATGTGGACATTGAAAATTCTAGCCTCAAAGTCTCGTCTCGTCTCGTCTTCCTCCACTTATCCGGGTCCGGGTCGCGGGGGCAGCATCCCAACTAGGGAGCTCCAGGCCGTCCTCTCCCCGGCCTTGTCCACCAGCTCCTCCGGCAGGACCCCAAGGCGTTCCCGGACCAGATTGGAGATGTAACCTCTCCAACGTGTCCTGGGTCGACCCGGGGGCCTTCTGCCGGCAGGACATGCCCGAAACACCTCCCCGGGGAGGCGTCCAGGAGGCATCCTGACCAGATGCCCAAACCACCTCAACTGGCTCCTTTCGATCCGGAGGAGCAGCGGTTCTACTCCGAGTCCCTCCCGAATGTCCGAGCTCCTCACCCTATCTCTAAGGCTGAGCCCGGCCACCCTACGGAGGAAACTCATTTCGGCCGCTTGTATCCGCGATCTCGTTCTTTCGGTCATTACCCAAAGCTCATGACCATAGGTGAGGATTGGGACGTAGATCGACCGGTAAATCGAGAGCCTGGCTTTCTGGCTCAGCTCCCTCTTCCCCACGACAGATCGGCTCAGCGTCCGCATCACTGCAGACGCCGAACCAATCCGCCTGTCGATCTCCCGATCCCTCCTACCCTCACTTGTGAACAAGACCCCGAGATACTTAAACTCCTCCACTTGAGGTAGGACCTCTCCCCCGACCCGGAGGTGGCAAGCCACCCTTTTCCGGTCGAGAACCATGGTCTCAGATTTGGAGGTGCTGATCCTCATCCCAGCCGCTTCACATTCGGCCGCGAACCTACCCAGCAAGAGCTGAAGGTCAGAGCTGGATGAAGCTAGGAGGACCACATCATCCGCAAAAAGCAGAGACGAGATTCTCCTGCCACCAAACTCGACACACTCCACACCACGGCTGCGTCTAGAAATTCTGTCCATAAAAGTGATGAACAGAACCGGTGACAAAGGGCAGCCCTGGCGGAGTCCAACCCTCACTGGGAACAGGTCCGACTTACTACCGGCTATGCGGACCAAACTCACGCTCCTCTGGTAAAGGGACTGAATGGCCCTTAACAGAAAGCCACCAACCCCATACTCCTGGAGTGTCCCCCACAGGGTGCCCCTGGGGACACGGTCATAAGCCTTCTCCAAATCCACAAAACACATGTGGATTGGTTGGGCAAACTCCCATGCCCCCTCCATCACCCTTGCAAGGGTATAGAGCTGGTCCACAGTTCCACGGCCAGGACGAAAACCACATTGCTCCTCCTCTATCTGAGATTCAACTATCGATCGGACCCTCCTCTCCAGTACCTTGGCGTAGACCTTTCCAGGGAGGCTGAGGAGTGTGATCCCCCTATAGTTGGAACACACCCTCAGGTCACCCTTCTTAAAGATGGGGACCACCACCCCGGTCTGCCACTCCCTTGGAACTGCCCCCGATGACCACGCAATGTTGTAGAGACGTGTCAACCATGACAGCCCTACAACATCCATAGCCTTGAGATACCCAGGACGAACCTCATCCGCCCCCGGGGCACCGCCGCTGTGTAGTTGTTTGACTACCTCAGCAACTTCTGCCCCCGAGATCGGACAGTCCATCCCCAGGCCTCCCAGCTCTGGTTCCTCCTCGGAATGCGCATTGGTGGGATTGAGGAGCTCCTCAAAGTATTCCTTCCACCGTCCGACTATAGCCTCAGTTGACGTCAGCAGCTCCCCATCCCCACTGTAAACAGTGTGAGCGAGTTGCTGCCTTCCTCTCCTGAGGCGCCGGACAGTTTGCCAGAACCTCTTTGGAGCCGATCGATAGTCTTTCTCCATGGCCTCACCAAACTCCTCCCACGCCCGAGATTTTGCCTCGGCAACTGCCACTGCTGCACCCCGCTTGGCTATCCGGTACCTGTCTGCTGCCTCCGGAGACCCACAGACCAGCCACGCCCTGTAGGCCTCCTTCTTCAGCCTGACGGCTCCCCGAACCTCTGGTGTCCACCAGCGGGTACGGGGGTTGCCACCACGACTGGCACCGGCCACCTTACGGCCACAGCTAGCAACAGCCGCCTCGACAATCGCAGAGTGGAACAAGGCCCACTCGGAATCAATGTCCCCCACTGCTCTCGGGACGTGGTCAAAGCTCTGCCGGAGGTGGGAGTTGAAGACCGTCTTGACAGGTTCTTCTGCCAGGCGTTCCCAGCAGACCCTCACTATGCGTTTGGGTCTGCCAGGTCTACGCGGCATGTTCCCTTGCCATCTGATCCAACTCACCACCAGGTGGTGATCAGTTGACAGCTCCGCCCCTCTCTTCACTCGGGTGTCCAAAACATACGGCCGCAGGTCAGATGATACGACTACAAAATCTATCATCGACCTGTGACCTAGGCTGCCCTGGTACCAAGTGTACCGGTGGGCATCCTTATGTTCGAACATGGTGTTCGTTATGGCCAAACTGCGGCTTGCACAGAAGTCCAATAACAAAACACCGCTCGAGTTCAGATTAGGTGGGCCGTTCCTCCCAATCACACCCCTCCAGGTCAAGCTGTCATTGCCCACGTGAGCATTGAAGTCCCCCAGCAGGACAATGGAGTCCCCTGATGGAGCACTATCTAGCACTCGTCCCAGGGACTCCAAAAAGGGTGGGTACTCTGAACTGATATTTGGCCCATAAGCACAAACAACAGTCAGGACCCGTTCCCCGACCCGAAGGCGCAAGGAAGCTACCCTCTTGTCCCCCGGGGTAAACCCCAACACACAGGCAGAGAGTCTCGGAGCTAACAAAAAGCCAACCCCAGCCCTCCGCCTCTCACCCGGAGCAACTCCAGCAAAGTAGAGTGTCCAACCCCTCTCCAGGTCTCGGGTTCCAGAGCCAATGCAATGTGTCGAGGTGAGTCCGACTATATCTAGCCGGTACCGCTCAACCTCTGCCACAAGCTCCGGCTCCTTCCCCGCCAGCGAGGTGACGTTCCATGTCCCAAAAACTAGTTTTCTTGTCCGGGGATTGGACCGCCAAGGCTCCCGCCTTGGTCTGCCACCCGATTCGCATTGCACCGGACCCTTCATGTTCCTCCTGCGGGTGGTGGGTCCACAGTTGGACGAGCCCATGTATCCGGTTCGGGCTGGGCCCGGCCGGGCCCCATGGGCGAAAGCCCGGCCACCAGGCGCTCGCTCACGGGCCCCAACCCCAGGCCTGGCTCCAGGGTGGGACCCCGGTAACCCTCCGGGCCGGGTACTCCGACTCTTCATTTTAACCGCCATGAAAGATCCTTCGAACCGTTCTTTGTCTCACCCTTCACCTAAGACCAATTTGTCATGGGAGACCCTACCAGGGGCACTAAGTGCCCCAGACAACATAGCTCCTAGGATCATTAGGGCACTCAAACTCCTCCACCACGATAAGGTGACGGTTCAAGGAGGAGTAGCCTCAAAGTAGCCTTTGGTAATATCTTAGACTCAATTGGTTTTACTCAAAGAATGCATAGCACCTACTCCTGCCATCGTACACTGGACCTTGTGCTGACTTATGGCATAGAGTGTGAGGAAATACAAGATCTTTCCACATAATCCAGTCCTCTCGGACCACTTTCTGATAACCTTTGAGTTTTTTATAACTGAGTTTTTGAGACATGAAAGTAAATTTCATTATGGTCGGTCTCTATCTGACAACGCTGTTACATCTTTTAAATCAACTGTTCCATCTTTAATGTCCTCTGCATCTAAGAGGAACGTAGCAGAGGGCAATATTTTCATTTCTAGCCCCTCACAAATTGATGCCGTAGTTCATAATGTTACTTCTTCTTTACGTGTGGCATTAGATGATGTTGCCCCTTTAAAAAAGAAGGTAATTAGGGACAGGAAGTTGGCTACCTGGTTTAATTCTCATTTACGAGCTTTTAAACAAAACTCTAGAAAATTGGAGAGAACATGGCGCTCTATGCACCATAAGGAGTCCTACTTATCCTGGAAAAATAGTCTTGTGCTTTATAAAAATAAGCTTCGACAAACTAGAACTGCTTATTTATCAGCGTTAATTGAGGAGAATAAGCATAATCCTAAATTTCTTTTCAGCACAGTTGCCAAACTTACACAGAATCATAGCTCCGAACCATCTATTCCCTTAGCAGTAACTACTTTATGGGATTTTTCACAAGTAAAATTAATTTAATTAGAAACAAAATCTTTAGCATGCTCCCTAATGTGATTTCTTCTTCCTCAGTAAGCGAGGCAGCATCAGAGGTAACTGTAGAACCTCATCTGTGTTTGAACCGTTTTGATCCAGTTGAGCTTTCAGAGTTAAAAATATTAGCTTCATCTAAACCCTCAACTTGCATTTTAGATCCAATCCCAACCAAATTATTTAAAGATGCATTTCCTTTGGTTACTGCCCCCATTCTAGATATAATCAATCTATCCCTAGTAAATGGATATGTACCACACGATTTTAAGTTTGCTGTAATCAAACCTTCACTTAAAGGAGCATGGGGCAGGATGAAGAAACAAAACTCATTAGCGACGCACTCGGCGCTGTGAGTAACTGCAGCCCGGCACGAGAGCACGCAGAAACCCTTCTTCACTAGGAAAAAAAAAGTTTCAGTGATGTACGGCCAGTGCGCGGCTCGAACAAGGCACCATGTCGAGTGATGAAGTAAGTAACATTGTTACTTTAGTCTAATATTTGTAAAATTCCATGACAACATTAGCATTTTAATTTAGCCATGACACTCGTGCTCCTTCCTATGAAATATTCATAAGCCAGTTTTGTGACAGGCGAGCAAAAAAGTAACATGATGCTACTTTATAAGCATAAGGCTTTGTGGCTGCAGGTGATTTCTGATGTTTTTAGACAAATTACAGTTATTATTTTGCACTAAGCATACTAACAAGCTAATGTTATTGTTTATACATCATGTAAGAACATCCCATTTCAAGTCACTGACATCATTTGTGAAACCAATTTCATTACAGGACAGGCATCACAACAACGTAAATAAGAACATAAATATCAATGTTTAGTTCAAAAAAATGCATCAAAACAAAATCATATCAACAAGACCTACAGGGTAATAGTCATTTTTATCATTACTGTCATTGATTTTCAGGAATTCACATTGGAAGGAGTGATGGAAGGCAGTTCAGATGAGGAGTAAGTGCCTGAGCCTGCCACAGACTATGATGTGTCGTGGGAAAGTCTGAGACCAGGGGGTATAAGAAACGGTAGTACAGGAAAGGGGAGAGGAAAAGGTCGCTCCGAGGGTCGGGGAAGGACACACTCAAGGGGTGAGGGCAGCAGGTCGAGGTCCAGAGCTCCTTCAAGAGGACCAGGGCACCGGGGTAGGCAACGAACATCAGCTTTCAGAGAAGAGGACCGAGACCGGCTTGCACAGCTGAGAGCTGCCAGTATAGCTGAGATGCAGGTTGGTTGTAGCCATATGTATAAAAAATAAATAAATAAAAAATAGAGAGATGCCAAAAACTATAACATCACTCACTGGAGATAAGAATCTAGTCATGTAAACATATGCTCTTTAATTTCTAGACAGCTTTACAACACCTGAGCCAGGAGGAGATTATATTCTCGAGAGTGGTGACCCGTCTCCCAGGGGTGATGCTGGATATCCTGGAGTTTCGGCAAGAGACGCCAGGACACCATCTTCCTGATCGAGGGCAGCCTGCGTGGTGCACTTGCCAGAACTGTCGACGCATGCCTACACAGATTGAAAATCTGTGCTGTAGGCAGGTTCCGGAGCTTTGTCCAAGGAGAAGTGCTCACCTGCAGCTATACTGCTTGGATGAGGGCACACTGCGTCTAGTGAGGATGACCTGGAACGACATCTTCACCTTAGAGGACAACCAAGATGTGGCCACAGACAACCGAGAGTTTCATTTTGCTGCATATCGTCAGTTTACGGTCTGGCAACATGTGGGCGTCTGGGAAGAGGAAGTCAGAGACCAATTCCAAGCTGCTGTGTTCTACGTATACGGGAAAAATTCCCTGATCCATTTGGGAATTACACTGGCTACAAAGAAGCACCATTTAGGGTTGCAAACTAAAAATCCTAACCGTTTATCTACAACTACAGTAGTTCCAAAACACCACAATACCTCAAAATAACAAGCTGAAGAAAGTATTTTCACACACAAAAAAAAACTGTTTGTGCAATATATTTATTTTTATTAATGTACAAAAAAGTTCTGTTATTTGCATTTGTACATAGTATTTTTTCTTAATTTCTAATAAATCTGTGTGCATGAAAGAAGTCATTCCTGTCTTTTTATGCTTCACGTAGCTGGGGCCTTTATGGAGAGAGGAGAACAGCATTATTAGATCATATAGCAAGGCTCCATCCAATCTGGTAATTGTCATTTTCAACTTGACAAATCCAACAACTTATTTTGAAGTACAGATCATATTCCTTGAAGATAAACAAAACTATTAGACTTACAACTTCTCATTTTTCCGGGTTATATAATCTGGTCGGTGGTTGTGGTGGTTGTAATCCAACGCAGCAAGAAGGCACCTGGCTTCGTAGACAGGAGGAGAGAATGCAAACCTGTTTGGCATGGAGAGGGGGGACAAGATTTATAAAAATTTAACCACATAATTTACAAGGGACTAATTTTGCTAGGACATAACACATGCTATATATTTCTATTTGTCATTCATAACCTGTAAAATGTAATAATTTCAGTTAGTAATTATAACAAATAATGTACAAATCACTTCTAAATCAAATTACCTTTTTCCAGCATACATGAGAATGCAATTCTGGAAACTCTCCAGTTCTGAAGTTGACCTGTAAAAAAAACAAAAGCTACAACTTTATAGATTATTAGGAATCACACTTTAGATTGCCTTTTCACCCACAATTGTCATTTCTATATGTAAATTGTCAGCTTTGATATTGGCACTTTAGCTCAGGGGTGTCAAACTCATTTTAGCTCAGGGGCCACACTGAGGGAAATCTAGTCCCAAGTGGGCCGCACCGGTAAGTTAAAAACAACTTCAGATTGTTTTCTTTGTTTTAATACAATCAATATAAAACAAGGCTGGAGCCTGAGGACAGTGTATCCAAAATAGTACAAGTACAACACCTGAAGTGTACTTGAAAATTTGAAAAAAAAAAAAAAAATCAATTAAAGAAAACATTCCTTAGTGATTCAAAGAGATTACAGATCACATGGCTAGATCAGTTTCATGCAGCACTTCAAATATATTTGACTCATTTTACTTAACATATTTTAGCTTTCACCACCACATCAATATCAGAAGTCACATCCTGAGTGGCGGCCAACTTCAGGATGTGATTCAAGTTCTTGTGTGAGCCTTGAGCGCAGCTTTGTTTTATTTATACTCATTACAGAGAAAACTTGCTCACAAGTTCACTCTACATTGTAAAGTATGAACATAAAGTTTACACAACCATCTCGCGGGCCGGATTTAACCTGCTTGTGGGCCGGATCCGGCCCGCGGGCCGCATGTTTGACACCCCTGCTATAGCTTTTTTGCTTATGAAAATGTTATTAATATACCTAAAGGTCAGATTGATGACATCCTTCAACCAGCGTCTGTTGAACATGATTCGTTGAAGAGCCTCATGTGGTGGAGATCATGGTACCATAAGCTCTTTATCACTGGTCGTTGCATCAAGTGGTCCATGGTCACATTTGCCACGGGGTCCATTCATGCTTCCCTGTGACATGGTGAAGCACACCCACCCACATGTCCTAACAGAAAAAATAAGTTTTAATTGAAAACTTTACATGTGACAGAAGCGCTCACCAACAGAAACACGAGAGCTGGCACTATTATGAAAAGAAAGGTAATTATGTCAATGTGCATTGTTGTCTTGTTGTCCAAAAGATGTCACAATACTTAGATTAAACATATCACAATGTTGTGCTTTCTGGCAAATGTACCAAAATTGGTTGACAATGTCCTTCAGCCACACAAGTAGGATGGAATTTCCCTTTAGAATCCCAGCCTGTGAACAAGGATAAAACAACAATTCCATCTTTTAGTTCTTTTTAAAACATAGAAGGGTTTTATTTACCTGCAACGTTTTGTTTGCGGCTGCAAACTTCGTCAGCCTGACAAAGTTTTCATGACAGTTCTATTCTGTTATGAAAACAATAAATAAAAGTAGAATTAATATATTAATATATATATGTAGATAAGAAGACATTGCAAGTCACACACAGTTGAGTTAGTTGTTTGCTTGGTCCTCATCAATTTGGACTGCATCCGTAGCTAGATCCATGGATTTGAAACTACAGACAACACAATAATATTTGTTGTACGTAAAGATAAATACTGGAACTTACCTGAAATGGTACTGATTCTAAAGAGATAAATATGGAGCCTACATCTGTCATTAATTTTTTCTGCAAATAACAACAATCTACACTGAATTGACACTTCACAGAATAAATAAATATGTATAATGACCTATATTTGCTTATCTATTGTGTTTTTATCTTTTTTGCACATAGTACAGCAGTAATTTCCTGCATATAAGACTCCTCATGAACAAATTTACCTTTCTTCAAAAGGATCCAAATCTAGGTCATCAGCTAAGGCCTCAACACCAGCCATTAGAAAATCTTCCCTGTAAAGATAATGTCAGAAGTGTTTGGTGGTGTGATGTTAGTTCTGAACCAAGTGTGGATATGCAAGGTGTAATTTAATGTATGAAATATCATAGCACAAAAACGTGAATATTTGTTTTACAGAAAAGATACTAACCCCTCAGACACAGGTTCAGTTGGAGATAATCGATGCGACATTTTAGCTGCTGTTCTCTTACTGGGTGTCGAGGTTGACTGCACATAACCTCCCTGAATTGCAGTTTCAGGAGCCTGCTTCTTCCGGTAGCTGGAAAACACATTTTTAAACAAAATTGTCAACAAGTTGGTTGAGACTCTACACCTTCTGTTTACATAGATCAATAATGGCTAAGCTTCTTTACCTGTGGCACAACTGGTAATATGAAAATGCAGGTCAGTTATAAAAAAAAATTATTTATCATTTTCACAAACATATTTTATTCTGACCTACATTCAACAGGACAAATTTAGAAAAATAAACACAAACTTCTGCACAACTTTACTTTTAGTAAAACATGTAGTTATGGCTGACTCATTATATACTCTTTTGTAGCACAGCAATAGTGCTAGGAAAAGATATTCCGATGGGGTTCTGTTACACAAACCCCACGAATAACATTATCTACTGAAGTAACAGTCCTGCTTAGAGGTTGGACTGCAGATCAAATATGACATAATTCTAAAGACTCGTCTTTGGTTTGGAAAATGTCCATTCTCTTCTGTGGTACATAGAAACTGAAGCGTGATCACAGCTAAAATGCTACCGCACGCTAGCTCTCTCCGACTCGGTGACATCATATAATCAAATCAAGCTCTGTTTACTTTTCTCGTCAGAATAAACGGAGCATCCATTTATCTCCAAACACATGCAGTGTGTCGTCCACAAAACGTAGAAGTGATCCGATTACTCCTTAGTTGCTTTTAGCTTTTTCAAACTGATCAGGAAGCCATATGCTAAACACTGTTAGCTTAGATAAGTTTCTTGTTCATCTGCACAAAGATTTGTTAGATTACCTAAATCAGCATTATCTAAATCCATAGGTTTTATTTTCTTTTCTTAAATTGTGCAGATACAGCTCTGATATGTTTACCTACTCGTTACTGAAACCTACAGCAGACATAAGGAGACCAGCTAATACAACACTTACCTGGTCACTAGAAAATGTGCCATGTCCGCATCCTTTTCAGGACCAAATTGAGTTGAACAAGCCTCATTCTTCCAGAGCGTACCCAATACATATTCGGGTCCCTGACCAACTTTTATATTTTCTTCTTGACTCTCGAGATGCCGCTGATAAAACCATCTTCTTTGTGCCACTCTTTAGTGGGCTTTGAGTTGCGCTTTGTCTTTTGCTAGTTGTAGAATCCATTTCCAGGGTTCTTCCACTTCTGTTTGTGGTTTTAACGTGGCTAGTAGTGAAAGACGCATTGCCGCCACCTAGAAAGCTTCCAAATGTTTTTCGGGTTTTAACCTTGCCGAGAACGCGCTTGAAGCATCAATTAACATCACATCCGTAAAACAGCGCGGGAAATTCGGATCTGAACTGTTTTGCATTTTGCAGCACACAGCCTGTTTAACAAAATGGAATGATAAACTGGTTTCATCATTCTTTTTAGTTTAAAATGCTTCATCACCCATAAGCTTCACAAGAATGAACATGTATCCTATTTACTTCTTGTTTTTGGACAATTCCTGCCCCATGCTCCTTTAAGGAGTCTTCTCTGGATCCAGATGACCCAATGAATTATAGACCAATATCTAACCTTCCAATTTTATCCAAAGTCTTGGAGAAAATAGTGGCCATCCAAGTATGTGAGCATTTAAACACTAATGATCTGTTTGAGGAATTTCAGTCTGGTTTTAGAGAGTATCACAGCACTGAAACTGAATTAGTGACAGTTACAAATGATATTCTCATGGCCTCAGATAAGAATTGTGTGTCTATTCTAGTCTTGTTAGATCTCAGTGCTGCCTTTGACACAGTAGATCACAATGTTCTTGTAGAAAGACTTGAACATGTTGTAGGGATCAAAGAAACAGCGCTAGGCTGGTTTAAATCCTACCTGTCTGATAGATTTCATTTTGTAAATGTACATGACAAATCTTCTTCATACTCCAGGGTTACTTGTGGAGTACCACAGGGTTCAGTGCTTGGACCAGTTCTTTTTACTATATATATGCTCCCAATTGGTAAAATCATTAGACAGCATGGGATAAACTTCCTCTGTTATGCTGACGATACTCAGTTATATTTATCCATTAACCCTGATGAACCTAATCGGTTGGGTAGATTACAGGCTTGTCTTGAAGACATAAAAAATTGGATGACTCAAAACTTTCTGCATTTAAATCAAGACAAGACTAGGGCTGTAGCGACGCATCAATGACGTCGACGGCTCGATTCTAAAAATTTGTCGACGTCAGATCCGGAAGTCGACGCACCGCGCCCACTTGTTGCATCCCCAGGAGTTTGTAAATAGAGGAGGAATCTGCCTGTTTTTCCTCTAGTTCGCCCTCTTCTCCGCCTTCACTAACATCTCCGCCAAATACCGAAGACCCGGAACAATGTCCGTCCACTACTAGATTATTTTCCTGTTTTGTCCGCCTTCGTCTCCCGGCAACGGACAACAACTTCCGGGGTCAGATGCGCTGCTTCGTGTCTACCGCAGATGTAGAAAATCACCGGGAGCGTTTCTCCCTTCATTAAGGAGATTCTTTCGGACATTAGGAGAGCCTTTTTGGTGGTAGCAGTCTCTCCTCCGTGCTGGTCTGTTTGCTGCTGGGTGTTTTTGGTTTATTTAAACGTGGTAACTTGAACTTAACGTTGGTAAAGCTACTGTTAGCATCTTCGCTAACAGCTTCTTGCGTTTGGATAAGCTGTTACGTTTTGGTTTAGAGTTCATCTTTTTTGTGGTGCAGATCTCCCTTTTATTACATTTAGAGTGTTGTGGGTTTTCGGTTTAGTTTAAAATATCACCTTGAGTTTGGTTTAACCACCCAGTTTAGAGTTTGGATCCCTACTTATTTGTACTTTGTTTTAATTCCCCACAGGCAGAATTAGTTTTATTATTCCCAACCTGTGGATGGAAAGATTTATGATTTTTGTTGTTGTAAATAAACCTGATCATCATTTTAACTTTTAAATCCCGTTATTGTCCCTTCCTTTTTGCACACGAGCCAAACTCCCCAGGAAGGGTCGTAACACCACTCCCCTCACACACATAAGTGACCAAAACAAAGCAGCATGGAGACACTCCATCTTCTACCACCTCTCAGGCAGCAGCCTGCACTCCCAAGTTCTACACGTCACCAGAACATAACCAATCGCAACACAATAAAAGCAGTGTTATACAAAATGGAAGGTCTGTAGTGTTTATTCTCTTACAGTAACAATTTATCAATTTTTTTGAGGAATTTATTTGAGATTTTCTGGTTTTTGTTAATTGTGCAATAGAAAAATAATCATTAGATTAATTTTCTAAATAGTCATTAGAATAGTCGACTATTCAATAAAATAATCGTCAGAATAATCGTTTTAAAAATAATCGTTTACCCCCAGCCCTAGACAAGACGGAAGTTCTCATCTTTGGACCTGAATTCCAGAAAAGGAATTTGCTTAGTCAATCACCTGACCTGAATGGCATTACATTAATCTCCGAGAACAAAGTAAGCAACCTTGGTGTTATCTTTGACCAGGACATGTCATTCAAATCCCAGGTTAAACAGGTTTGCAGGATTTCCTTTTTCCACCTTCGGAATATTGCTAAGATTAGAAGCATCCTTTCCAGGAGTGATGCTGAAAAACTAGTTCATGCATTTATTACATCAAGACTGGATTACTGTAATTCATTACTCTCAGGAAGTCCACAGAATGTAGTTAAAAGTCTTCAGCTTGCCCAAAATGCTGCAGCTAGAGTTCTGATGAGAATTAAAAAGAGAGATCATATCTCTCCTGTCTTAGCTTCCATACATTGGCTACCTGTTAAATTCAAAATAGATTTTAAGATCCTCCTTCTCACATATAAAGCTCTTATTAATCAAGCTCCATCATACATCAGTGATCTGATTGTTCCATACGTTCCTAACCGAGCACTTCGCTCTCAGACTGCAGTTTTACTGGTGGTTCCCAGAATATCTAAAATTAGGATGGGAGGCAGATCTTTTAGTTATCAGGCTCCTCTCCTGTGGAACCAGCTCCCAGCTTTAGTCCGTGAGGCAGACACCTTGTCTACTTTTAAGAATAGGCTTAAAACATTTTTATTTGATAGGGCCTATGGTAAAAATCTGATGTTAGCCTAGATCTGGACAAGTGGGGGAGTAGAGGGAGGTTGAGTGTACAGTTGGTAAAGACGGCTCTCCCTTGCCCTGCCTCCAACATGCCTCCATCTAAAAAGCTAGGTTATCCAGAGTTATCTCTGTAGTTATGCTGCTATAGGCTTAGACTGCTGGAGGATACACTGACAACTTTTCACACTCTGCTACTTTCTTCTACAATCTGCTCTTTAACTGTATTATTTTCTGCAATTTCAGCTGTTAACTTTATTTTTTCTCTAAGTGGTTTTCTCCCCAGAAGAAGCTACAATGATGTTCTACTGAGCTGTGGTGGCCTCATGGAGGGGGCCATCGTCTAGCGCAGTGGTTCCTAACCTGGGGGTCCCGACCCCCACAAGGGGACGCCAAAGCCTCTCAGTGGGTCGCCAGGACCTCTCCACTTTAAAGGGTTAAAACTTCATTTATTACTTGTTTATAGCCTACATTTTGCTCACATTTTTTTTCATGAGTGAAAAGTTTACTGATATTAAGACAGGAAATAATTAGTACAGAAAAAGTAACACAATTTTAAGAACATTTTGCTCAGCTCACTGTTTTATTTTCAAGTGTCAAAAGTTCATTAAAGATAGGACTGGTTGATTAATCACAGCGGTTACAGTAAATAATCTAGTATAAACAGTAATATACACATATAAGTACATTTTGCTCAGTGTATTTTTTATGTGTCAAACGTTTATTGAAAGGAATGATTGATTTATCAGTGTTTACAAGAAACAATTAATACAAACTGTCAAGCACATTATGCTCTGTTTGGTTTTGTTAATGACTTAGTTCTGTACTGGAGCCTACTATTACTGTTATCTATTGAATCAAAGCATATTAAAATGTGCTTGAACAATTTTATCATTTCTTAATAATGTTTGTACTGGAAGAGAGAATGGGAGGGGGTCGTCAAAAATTTTACTGGTAAAAAACGGGGTCCCTTGGGAAAAAGGTTGGGAACCGCTGGTCAAGCACACTGCTGCTAACCACTTAAACATTCTCCCTCTCCTGATAACTTTTTGCTTTCCTTGATGTTTGATGTGCTGCTGCTAGTTTAACAGTTTAATTATAGATTCACTAGGATAAATACAATAAAGTTTATCTCTCGCCAAATAGAATATTTAGTAAGAAATCACAATGTAATCATAGACACATTGCTTGGTGTGCGTGGGTGTGTGTGTGCATGCATGCGTGCGTGAGTTTGTGTGTGTCTCTGCTCTCTTCTCGATCCCCAGTGAGTCGTGGTGGATGGCTGATCATACTGAGCCAGGATTCTCTGGAGGTTTCTTCCTGTTAAAAGGGAGTTTTCCTGTCCACTGTCGCTATATGCTTGCTTAGTATGAGGACTGCTGTAAAGTCACTGACACTAGTCAGTAACTTGATGCAATTTGCTGGGTTCCTTCAAGCCCCCACAATGCCTCTCTAAAAATGGTCCCAACCCGGAAGTAAGAAAAATTGCAGTTCCACCCTCATCCGCTGGGGGCTGGTGTCAGAAGCGAGCAAATCCTCATTGACTCCCATGTTAAAAATGCCGATTTCACAGCAGAAATAAACATGTTTACAGCCTGGTACCAAAACATGTTTTTTGTCTAAATTATCTAGTTTATACTCATGACAACTCTGAGGGGGGTGAATTTTTTTCTCACTCTTCTGTTTAAGTGTATTGAAAGCCTAAAATTCTGTATAATTAATGAGCATCCGACACACGTGACAGCCGCCTCAGACCCACGTGACCACAGAGCTAGCTCTGTGGAAAGGCCTCAGTACAGCCTCGGCCCCTCCTGGAAGCTGTTTCGGGATTTTGAGTCTCTGTGCTTGTGAATTTTGTTTTGGATATTATTGGTGCAATTGTTGGACAAAATGACTTGCAGTGGTATTAATTGCACTAATAGAGCGTCCAAGGAGTCTCCACTTCATTTTTTTCGGTAAGTTAAAATCTATATTCGTATTTTATGTCACTGCTGCCTTTAAACTAGCTGAGTTTACCGAAGTAGCTAGCTAACTATCAGTTTAACATGTAGCATGTACTGTTTAACCATGAAATTTAAATGTAAAATACGGTAAAATAATTAATAGGGCATATTTAGATGGGTAATAGGGTAAAACCCAGTGCATTTAAGATAAAAATGGGTTGAAATATGACGGAGCGCTAAGAGGGAGACTTCTGTGTCCATTCTTCCATCCGGTAATCCCCAGCGGTCAGGCCGGGCAGCCTGACCGATCCGGCGCCTACTTGCTGCGCCTAGCTGCTGCGCGGTCTGACCGCTCGTGGAGTTTTTCATGTCTGACTTTAACCGCATCTAATACTGTATTACGGCGTGAGCGCAACAGCGACAACTTAATATCGATGTGTAAGCAGCCTGAGTGGTAGGGTGTTTTTATCTGAACCCTTAAAACCTCCAGCAGGCTATGCTGCACTATTGACGTGTTAGCGCGCGGCGCTAACAACTTAGCAACGTGACATATGTCTCTGAGAAAGCGTAAAACACGGACGTTTCTTCTGAAGCGGAAAATAACACTTCTTCTTAAGCAGAGCAGGATGTCGCCTCGGCTCGTCACAGCCGAGCCGGACTGAGCTCGATAACATTGACCAAGCACAGCCACTGGGTCGTTGTAGCTGCCACCAGGCCTGCTGAAGGAACACCAGCGGGTTTCATCAGACTCGTAAAGTTTCCTGTTATTGCTGGGGATTTCTGTATTTTACCGCTCCCTCCTGCAGTCTTCCCCTATTAAAATTTAAAATGTGTAACTTTATGTATTGGGATGAATGACTAATATTCATGTAAAACTAAAACGTTAGGCATTTAGGGGGAAAAAACAAAATAATAAACATTATACAGATGTCAAATAAATCAAACTGTAATTAAACTATATATTTTCAAAGTCATATAGACAGCATGATGGTTTGTGTGATCCGCGCGGTTTCACTTACACCCCTTTAATGATCAGGCTGTTTTTTATTATTTTTATCAGCTGATAGCAGTTAAAATTATGGTAAAAAAATACTTTTATCTGTTTTTGATAACTTAATGCCCAGGAAGAGCATCTTCTCTAGACATTAAATATAACCCAAATGTTTTATTATGAGCAGATCTGATGAAGGTGTAGACAAGCAGTCTGCAAAGTAAAACTTGTTTAGAGTCCAAACTCTTACTAAAGCTTTTGAAAAGAAAAAATGGTTGAATTTTGAGAAATATCCACAGCAAGGGAGCGAGATGTCTGAAAAATGTATATTTTCTCTGAATTTATAGAATAATGTGAAGATTCTCGGAAAAGTTGGGATTCTGAGATTAAAACGTAAATCTTTCTAATCATAATTCTGGCAGTTTTTGTGTCCTTCTGCTGTGGAAAGTCGTGCAACATGAAGATACTGAGAAGATGCTTAAAACCTGTATTTTTATTCCATCCATAAATAAAATCATGAGCTATTTTTTTAATCCAAATTTGATCCAAAGGGCCATCGTTGGTTCCAGACCCGTTCTAGAACATTCCTCTAATCTTAAAGTCATCATCAGTTTCTTCCTTTTAACAAATATTTATTTGTTCAAATATTTAATATTTATAACTGGAATATTTGTTCCTCCCTCTCCCACTGCAGTTAGTCCTGTCCTGCAACCCTGTTTTTGCAGCTTAGTGAAGCCAACCATCACTAACCTGGGGGTGGTTTTGGACCCAGAGATGCGGATGGACTCCCACATTAGCCAGGTGGTTAGATCCTGCTTTTCCCGGCTTCGCCAGCTACCAAAGATGATGTCCATCCTGAAAGACGTGTCATATTTTCTCCCCAAGCCGGACCTGACCACAGATATACTGCAGCTCGGTGAGTTGGTAGATAGTGCTTGATGTTAGAAGTCTGTATGCCATCAGATAAACTAGCTCTTTTTTTGGGGGGGGGGGGGTGAGGCTTATATTGCAGTACGCACGAGTTAGTAATTTCTGGTAAGTATTTTAAAGCCATATACTTAATTAGTTCTTTGTATGAAGTTTTCCTCTAGGTGATCCAGAGAGGCTTGACCTTTGGGTGAGCAACCAAAAAAGAGAGACTGGACTCCCAATTCATTCTCCCGCTTGTGCAGTGAACACTTTGAGAGTCATCACTTCACCACGGACTCCAGGGTACAAACACATTACTTCATATTTTGGTTGAGATTTAAAAAATTGAAGCATTAGCTGTATAATATACCGACGTTTCATTGCTGTGTAACTAGAAGAAAATCTTCCCGACCCTTGAATTGTCTGTGACTAGGGCTGTTTAGATGGGAAACAATCATGTTATTAATTTCCATCTAATTCTATGGTTAATTACTCAGAGAAACAAATTAATTTTTGGACAGTCTTTAATGTGTAACTTCATGTATTTGGATGAATGACAAAAATTCATGTTAAACTAAAACGTTAGGCATTTAGGGGAAAAAAAACAAAATAATAAACATTATACAGATGTCAAATAAATCAAACTGTAATTAAACTATATATTTTCAAAGTCTCGATTCTGGATAAAATCCAACAACATATGCTTTATAAATAACAAACACTACACATGCCTTTTACACACACACACACATGCAAGCACATTCACTCACACACACAGTGCTCTGGTGTACCAGTGTGTTCTTCAGAAGCTGACCTTGTCTGATGTGTGTGTATGTGAATCTCTTTTTTTTAAAATTAAGTAATTATGTTTTTTTATTTTAGGGGAGAGTTTGCCTGAAGGACACAGCCGTACCTACAATCTTCTCATCCTTTAAGGTCAAAAAACCTGTTCCAAGAAGGGAAGAACAGGTAAGTAGGAATGACAAGGTAAGTTTTGAACGTCATCAGCTTATCTGAAAGTAAGATTTAAAAGACCCTATCATCTTTGGTGATCTCACGCCTACACAACATCCTTTGTTCTAATGGTGAAATTAATTTAAGCTGATTTTTTACCTGCTGACCTCTATAACTTTATTCCTGTTCCTAATTACAAAGAAACACCTGTGCAGAGGAGGTGTTTTGAAGGTGACAGTTTCTGCTTATCAAGCAACAATTGACAGCTACAATAAAGCCTGATTCATGCTTCTCTGTCAGCTCCAACAGGGAGAGACACGCACGGACGGGGACAGAGAGAATTATAAGATACCTTTCGTCAAACTTTTTGACAGGTCTATTGTTCTTTGACCTTTTTGACCTTTCAGTCCTATTGTTCATTTGACCCTTGACCTTGCCCCCCCTTCCTATCATTAATCAAATGGACAGGTGTATTGTTCAATCTTTGCCCCCCCCTTCCGTATCATTAATCAAATGGACATGTGTATTGTTGATCGTCCAGATGGCCTAGACCCCCCACGCCGCATCATCAATGGCGTATTGTTGAACGTGTCCAGATGTCCATGATTCCCCACGTCATAGGCTAATGTGTGTAATGGCGTGTGAAGTTTCTTATTGTGTTACCCAGCGGTTCCCACAGCCCCCCTCCCTTCTGAGTGTAATCCTATTGTGTATAACTCTTTAAAAGCTCAGATCTGTCCGAATGGTGAAAAGCCGAGCTCTAAGAAAAAATGATGAACCACGAGGAGATGCATGAAGCACCAAGCCACGAGGAAGAGGTGCCTACAGACATGGCTCACTGACAGTGGATGAGTGCGGCCTAACTGCTGTGAATGACAGCCCCACACGCTGGTCAAGTACTTATGAAATGGTTGTACATCTCCTCAAAGTTAAAGAATCTGTTTGTGAAGTAGCAAACAAGATGGGATGGTCTGCTTGCTCTCGAGTGAGTGGCAGAAGCTGAAGTCAATGCAAGAACTTTTGCAGCCTTTTGCTGAACACACACAAACTCTTCAGAGTGACACATTGTCTATGTCATTAATACTCTCTTTGATTTACTCAGCCATCTGGCAGATGTTCACGTTGGATTTCGTATGTTCAGTCTTAAACTTTGTGTTTAAATGTGTTATTTACATGCAGCTCACTGACACTTTTTGACCAGAACTAAAACTATTGTGTAAAACTTTCTGTCTAGCAGCACCTCAAATAATGGATGAATCATCAGAGGCTGTAAACACACACACACACACACACACACACACACACACACACACACACACACACACACACACACACACACATTTAAAGCACTTTCCCCTTTCAGAAAATGTCTGACTCTCTCTGTTACCAACTCTAAACACCATTCATACTGAAAATATATGTAACTCTCATATAAGCTCTTTTATTATTCATTCTTACATGCTACTCTTTTCATTATGGGATCATGTTATAATATAAAGGTCTCTCTGTGTTTCTCTCCTGCACAAGCTCTTAAAACAGCTGCAGGAACTCCAAAAGGGAGTGAGACATTGCAGTCTCTTCTTGTACCAGGTTACCAAGGATGTTTCTGCTTATCTTAAGAATTACAAGTTCTTGTGACATGTTAGATCCTGCCTAACAAGGCAATATATATATATATATTTACCTTATAAGCTCATTGTATTATTCTATGCTATGGAAACTCGCTCAGATACTCAAGGCCTTCACACAAAGATTAATAGCTGTGTATCTTCTCCTGCACAAGAGAAGGGAGTGTGCACATTCCATCTCCACTCAGTGCCTCTCGGTACCAGTGAATGTATCTTCTCCTGTCATGAATGTATCAGGATGTTCCTGGTAATCTCAAGGATGTATGTTCTAGTGATGTATTAAACTGTCCGCTAACAAGGCTGTTATTTTCACCTGTCATGATCATTGACGTATGTACATGGCAAACTGCGTATGTAACATTCCTGTAATCTCCAATAAAAATCAGCCGTTTTCAGTAGAACGGCGAGAGTCTGTCTGAAGCAACTGACGGGAGCAGGTCGCGGGACCTGCTGTATGTTGTAAAGGCTCTCCCCCTCATGAGCGGTGAAAACAGTGACTGGACTTCTGATCATTTGTCTCCTCGTTCTGTCAACTTAAAAGGTGTTTAACTCCATCTTCTCCGTACCCGTGCTTGGTCTAACAGAAGAAAGACCAACAAATTTGGCGTCACGAACAGGATTTTTTCTTTTTGAAGAAAAAGGAGTTTTTGGAGGACGATTCGACCTACTGACCCAGCGAACGATCTTGGCACAGAACACCGCGGTGGAAAACAAGGTGAGCAGAACCCTATTTTCTAAAATCTGCTCATTGGATTTATCCAAAGCCTTTGTGTCCAGAATCATAGTAGCTGTGGTCCTAAAATAATAGTTGGAGACGAAAGTGGAGACAAGTGCAGAAAGAATAAGAGATTTTTTTTGTAATGGTTTAATGGTGAAATGAAATGAGGATTTTTCTAATGGTTTAATGGTAAATGAGATAAGGAAATAGTACAGAAGAAGGGATGGTGGCCCAGGGTTATTAGAAGAGCCCTAAAGTTCCATTTCCAGGTCGTGGCTGACCACACTATTTGCTGACAAGCGAATAGAATATATAACGAGGTTATATAAGAGCTTGGCGAGAGAGTCCATAGGTGTGGGAACCCTAAAAGTCCACAGGTCGAGGACCTGGTTTTGTGTTGAGGCCCTGGGAGGCTAAAGAGAGCTCCCTAAAGTACAGGTCGAGGACCTGGTTTTGTGTTAAGGGCAGGGGAGGCTAAAGAGAGCTCCCTAGATTTTAAAGGTCAAGGACCTTTTTGTATGAGATGAGAAAAATGTTCTAAGGTAACTGTTTTTGCATAAAATAAGCAATGTTTTAAATATGACAAGCAGCCCAGTTGAAGCCATGAGAAATAAGGTTTTATTGAGAAAGTCAGCAGAAAAGGCGATGAAGGAAAAGGGGTAGATGTTAACAGTAGAGGTAACTGGAGCAAGATTTGGGAAGTGAAGGCTGCAGAATCAAGAGAAAAAGGCACAGCTGTAGACAAGCTTTACTGTGTGTGTAAGCTGAGTTCAGCCTGTGTGTGTGAGGCGCAGCAAGAGGCTGCTTACGGCTCTGGATTGAAAGTGCAGCACTAGGAGAGTGCAGAATGCAGAGCAGAGTTTTGGGAGCTCCGTGTGTGTGTGTGTGTGTACAGCGCTGGATGGTGTGTGTGAAGGCCTGATGTGGTACCAGAAAATAAATAAATATGATAAATAAGAGCTTTAAAAAGTTGCAACTCGTATATGTAAATTACACTGCAGTGCTAAAATTAATGTTTGGAGCTACGCAAAATTCAAAATTCTGCAACCCTGTTCTGATCAGTCTTTGAACAGAACACCATAAGTTAATAAATAAAAGGTTTTTAAAGTAACATATGTGTATGTATGTGTGTATGTATGTATATGTGTATACATATATATACATATGTAGTGTACAAGCGTGATAATCATTTGTGTGCGGGGCAGCATGTGAGGGACCCCGATCTGGGGGTTAAGTGGCCTGGAGAAAAAAAAAAAAAAAACCAATAAGAAATGCAAGTAAGGTTGTATATGACAGCTTTATTTCAGAAATATATGGATATACATAAAGCCAGGTAGCTACTAAACAGTAAAATCAAAACAGATCTGCAGAAAATAAATATATAAACTATTCCTCAGAGCGCTCTCAAAAAATTGCAATTGGATTTGCTCTAATGTTACATAAGGCCTGCTTAAAAGCATAGTAAGCATTAAATTCTGAAAATAACCAGTGCAGTGTTAAATAAATTCTGTGCTTAAAATATTATATATATAGAGAGAGAGAATAAATAAGTGACGAACTGACTTACTTTAAAAAAAAAAAGACTGTGACAAACAAAGAATGTCTCTGTGCCTTGTGAATGAGTGGATGCGTGTCTTCTTGCATGAGAAGTAAATGCTGCTTTCGCTGGATCTTCTCCTGAAATGACTCAGTTTTTAATAGAGGGAGCAGCTGCTTGAGAAACGGTGCGTTCCATGTTTTTGCTAGACGGTTATTTAGTTCAAGAGACTGTGGAAACAATAGAAAAAGAATTTATCGTTAGTGTGATGACAAGTAAATCCTTTAAAATACAAAAGTTGCATGGTTGTGGTTATAAAGGAAGTATTTTGTCTGATTATGGGCCGTGGAGTCAGCTGGACTCCCTCGCTCTCACTGTTTTTCTGTGTAACATGCAGTTTTAAGCAATTTGTGACTTTAGAAAGGATATTTTTCGGTGTTTTGGACGTACCTTAAGGCTCCTGGTTAGGGTAATCAGGAGATCCTTCCTCTCGGACAGATCTAGTGAGAATGACTGGAGTTTCAGCCTGGGGACCTGACTCCACCCACTTTTACACACAAGAATCCCATAGTCTAAAAATAGCACAGGGTGCTGCGAAAAGCAGCTCTGAACTTCTCAGGATCATCTTTATGAAAACCATAAAATTAACAAATAATCAGTCAAGAAACAAAATATTTGTTAAATCTTGCTATAAAACAAAATCCAATAATTGTCTTGCCTCAACTTTAAGAACCATTAACGTTAATGGCTGGATTTTGGGACGCTGAATAATGAAAAAACAGATAAACTAAGTATTATTTCCTGTAACCTGGCTAGAAACTGTACCAGGCTGTTTTGAGTTAAAAACTGGTAGTTATTTTCCTAAAATAAAAATAGATAAATAAAAAATGAAAGGAGGGATCTTGCATTTGGGATAGATTGTGCCTAGCGTTTAAAACCTGTGTAGAACTGATTTGATGATTCAGAACAAATTGTGCATAGGAAGTAGTCTAGATTTACCTTTGGGTCAATAAAGTCGACTAATTATTAGAAACCATCGTTGATTTTGATTTGTAAAAAGAGAAAGTTCTGTCATTTCAATCCAATCAACATATTTAAGGAAAACGTTTGCTGTGCATTGTGGCGGGCATGAACTTTACTGGGTGGGCCTGTCACAACCAGCTGCAAAGAATGTTTGGCTCTGACTTCTATACAAAGAGAACCTGGAAGCCCTCACCAAAAGCTGTGACTTATAACATCAAGACGGGGAGCACTACAAGATGGACAAAGAGGCAGAAACTTATTTGCCCTGCTGCTGATGAAACAAAGTACAAAAGGGGGAGCATGTGTGCTAACATGTGAACTTTAATCAATGACGGTGGTCATCCTGGACTTACAAAGAGAGGCTCAAAAGAGACTGTTTCCTATGGTTACACCCAGTAAAAGAGTGCTTGCTGCAGTCAGGTAATGAACAAGGCTTTTTGGCAACAACCAGTTGAATTGATGAAATGTCAGAACTGTGGAAAATTTACTAAACTACTGTAGAACATAGTTAACTGAGAAAGTTAGCCTAAAAAAAAAAAAAGATAATAATAATATCAATAAATAAATAAATAATAGGATTAGTAACCTGGATTTCAGCCCAACTCACCATTGGACGTCAATATAATCTTTATTGTCTTAGGATTCTCAGCTGCAGCGGACATGCAGTAAAGCCTTATTTTCTTTTCAAAACGGAATACATCAGCGTTATCACTTATTTTCATTGGTTAAGGAAACGGTGTCTATTTATAAGTCTAGGAGAACGCTTTAGGCTTCAACAGTTTTCTCCTTCGAGCAAACATGCGCAAATTTCCGGACAGTTTATAGTAACGTTCCATCCCATTCCATTCATTGCATAAAAATAAACATTAAATGAATAATTTGGCATTCAGCTGACTAAATGATTCATGGAACATCTCATCCGAGACAACAGTGTTGTTTCAGCTCCGTTGAGTTTCCCAACAGATCTAGCCAAACCAAGCTGATCCTATATTTTTCTATCAGCTGTAAGTTCTAACGTAGAAAATAATGTTACAAAAATATTGAATAATGGTACCCCTCATTCGATAAAAATTATGCTCACATTTTTATCTTGTGAAATCTTTAACATAATATTTTTAATTGGCCTTTTTGACGACAATTGGCTAAAAAGTCTTTAAGATTATCATCACAGGATGGCATGATAAATAAGTAAATAACATAAATAAATAAATAGATAAAAATAAGAGAGAAAAAGAAAAATTAATTAAATGAAACGTAATAGTAATAAAACGTTAAATTGATCTAAAATCTGTCAATCAGTGCCACTGGAAAAAGGAAGAGGATAGGGGAGTATTTCTTAGCACAAATCACGTTATTGATTTAGCAATGCAGCTTAATTTCAGATGCTTTAAGGATGATACTAACTTGTGTTATAGATGGAGGAGTAGCACAGAAACACTTCTAGATGAGGAGATAAGGAAAAAAACTGCTGATTACCAATACTATGCACAAACAAACCTGTAACTGCAGTTTCGTTATTTATGAATTAACCTTAAGTAGTGAATTAATTCTTAGGATTTCTTGTGCGAGTAGTGTTCCTAAAAAAGAAAGAAAGAAAGAAAGAAGGTAAGAAAGACAGGTAGTTTAGGTAAGGGACAACCTGAAACTATTTGGTTGAATTGATAGTAAAAGTGGTTGTCCTAATTTCTAATTGGAGAGATCACACCGCAAGATGAGTTTAGAACGGCAGTTATGGGAAGTGTTGTTGGATTAATTTGATCACACGCTTTGGGTCTTATTTTTTCTTTCCACTGATTTAGCGTTAGGTTAAGTGTTTTCACACTTTCGCTTCAGTCTGACATTTGCTTGGTGTGTGGGGGCACAGAGACGTGTATGGACCGTGTGTTTGACTGTGTTTGTTTTGTTTGTTTGTTTATTTATCTATATGGGCGTGGCCGAGCCTTGAGAAACATCAACAAAGCCATTGGACTATTCTGAGTAAATTGACCAATTCAAATTCAGGATCCTGAAACAATTTGGCTATAACCTCTAATTGATGAAGGACATCTTAAGAATTCATTGTACAAGGCTTCCTCTCCAGTGTTGCCGGAACTGTTATAAAACCCATGCATGGTTGTATATTTTAGTTTGATCATTTATACTCATTGAATTATTGTTGTTTGCTTTGTGTTTTAATTTCTTTGTAATTTTTTCTCTGTGACACAGGTGAAGATGCTGGTGGCAAAGTGGATCCCACTCATTTCTTTCTCCCACACACATTCTTACTCTCTCCCTCTCTCTGTGTGTGTATGTGCATGTGTATGTGTTTGTGTGTCTGTGTGTGTCCATGTCGTGATGTCACTGTACCTTTAATTGCGCTTGCTGTTCGTAACTGTATGTGTCTGATGTTGAAGGTATCAGAGGCTAGGGTCAGTAAGAGCTAGGACATTTTTGTGCATAACCTTTAATCCCTAGGCGATCGGTTCGGGGAACTTCTGGTCCGGCCGGAGTGTGAATCTTCCTACCAACTATCTGCCAAGATCAATTGGACTGCACAAGCCGAGAAAGCCTTCATTGGACCAAAACCACAAATGAAGATACTTCGCCTTCGGTGCCAGGCGTCGTCTGGGTCCTGCTGAAGGTCACCAAAAGAAAGTGGACGGAACCAAGGTGGACCGGGCCATACAGGATCACGGAGAGGACGTCACACGCTGTCCGGCAGGACGGGAGGATCCTAACCTGGAAGAGAAGCAGCCGACATCTGCCTGACCAGAAAAAGTACCCAAGGACCAGGACGAGAAGCAGCTGACATCTGCCTAACTAAAAAAAAAAAAAAAAGGATCACAGACTAAAACCTGGAAGAGAAGTTGCTGACTACAGTAGCGTGCCAAGCTACCACCACATCCTGCAGGACGAGAATCTTGATATCATCACCCCCTGCAGCTGCCTGGAGCCAGTGAAGGGACCTCAACAGGGGGAAGAAGTAACCACCCTATGAACATTCTACAAGGGTTCTATTTAACACCCTCATTTCTTTTACAAGGGTAATATTTTACACCCTCCACCTGCTGACCCAATTATCCAGATGCCCTTGTTACTAGCCAATCCTAACATCTATTTGGGAGGGGAACCCTCTGATGAAAGTGATGACTCTCATGATGAAGAAGATGTTGTTAGAGTGTGAGAATATTGAGTGATTTATGTAACAATCCCTTAAACTGTTTATTTCTATGAGTTTTTTAATTGTGTTGTTTTTATTTTTTGATCATTGATGTCCTAGGCATGCCCACTCTGTGCCAAAAGGCGTTCGCCTCAAAATGAGGGGACATGGGGGAATTTTCCCTATTTGACGTACGATAATTAGGGTTTTTCGCCCTCATACGGTGAGCATGCGATCCATTCATGTTGTAACATGTTCAGTTAAATATATGATCATGTTTTTTGTATTAGTTTACTGCTAGAAATATGAGAAAATGTAATCTGATTGATTGTTTGTATTTGTATTTTAAAACTTTGCTTATTTGATTCTTTTTGATGAAATTTGGTGTTGTTGTTTTGATTTCCTACATCTTTGGTGAACTCTTAAAAGAGTTCAAAAGGGGGATTGAAAATATATGTAACTCTCATATAAGCTCTTTTATTATTCATTCTTACATGCTACTCTTTTCATTATGGGATCATGTTATAATATAAAGGTCTCTCTGTGTTTCTCTCCTGCACAAGCTCTTAAAACAGCTGCAGGAACTCCAAAAGGGAGTGAGACATTGCAGTCTCTTCTTGTACCAGGTTACCAAGGATGTTTCTGCTTATCTTAAGAATTACAAGTTCTTGTGACATGTTAGATCCTGCCTAACAAGGCAATATATATATATATTTACCTTATAAGCTCATTTTATTATTCTATGCTATGGAAACTCGCTCAGATACTCAAGGCCTTCACACAAAGATTAATAGCTGTGTATCTTCTCCTGCACAAGAGAAGGGAGTGTGCACATTCCATCTCCACTCAGTGCCTCTCGGTACCAGTGAATGTATCTTCTCCTGTCATGAATGTATCAGGATGTTCCTGGTAATCTCAAGGATGTATGTTCTAGTGATGTATTAAACTGTCCGCTAACAAGGATGTTATTTTCACCTGTCATGATCATTGACGTATGTACATGGCAAACTGCGTATGTAACATTCCTGTAATCTCCAATAAAAATCAGCCGTTTTCAGTAGAACGGCGAGAGTCTGTCCGAAGCAACTGACGGGAGCAGGTCGCGGGACCTGCTGTATGTTGTAAAGGCTCTCCCCCTCATGAGCGGTGAAAACAGTGACTGGACTTCTGATCATTTGTCTCCTCGTTCTGTCAACTTAAAAGGTGTTTAACTCCATCTTCTCCGTACCCGTGCTTGGTCTAACAGAAGAAAGACCAACAATACATTTCTCTCACTTCAGAAAAGCAATGGTTTGCCATCCTAAACCATTTATGGTTCTGTTGTAAACCACCCTGCATACTCAAGCCTATAAGAATAAAAGTTGATCCTTACCTCAGCGTGAGCTTTTAGTCGACAACTCACAAAGCAAATGACTCTGTATTGTTCTGCAGGTGGGCTGAATTGAAAGAGTGGCGGGAAGTTGGTTCAACAAAGATCTGTTGAGCTTTCTTAAAGCTCATTCTAAACAATTTTACACGGCCAGCGACTTCTGACAAAGCAAATGACTTCTTTTTTTTTTTGCAGGTGGCGGGGAAGTTTTAAAACAAAGATTTGGTTCATTCTAACCTAGTCGGCATGGAAACAATTCACAAAAGCAAAATGACTTGCTATTGTTTCAAAGAGCCCTGCTGGAAAAACCAGCATAGACCAGCATGGCTTCCTTGCTGGTCTTTGCTGGTTTTTGCTGGTCCATGCTGGTTTGGTGCTGGTTTAGCTGGTTTATGCTGGTCCACCAGCATAAACCAGCTAAACCAGCTTCCTTGCTGGTCATTGCTGGTTTATCCACCAGCAATGTCTGCTGGTGGCCAAAGTTGATCCAGGGTTTGAATTCCAGCCCCATATCTTTAGCCGCATTTCTCCCTCCTCTCTCCCAAGGTTTCCTGCTTCCTTGCAGTGTGAAAAACTGCCAGTAGTGCCCAAAAAATTGAGACCAGTAATGTTTAGATTGCTTTGGGGAATGTGTTTTAAAGTGCTTAGCTTGATACTGTTAATATGGTTAATTCTCTCTCTGATTACAATTCTAAAACTATAGTTTTCAATCACTTTCAGTTTTGATGTTTTGGATGAATCTATGAAAGCACTTTAATAAAAACATTCCTCCATCAGACACAAGCCACACTGAAGACAAGAGCATACATATTTTAGTACATTTAATATTAGGAAAAATAAGTAAATAAATAAAATAAACAGATTCTAAGATAAAAAAAATGGATCTATGAATAATTACACAATAGTCAATATTATCTTTATATACATTTATTATATAAAACAAACAAATTGTAATTGTTTCAGCAAATGTTAAACATCATAAACATTAAAATCTTAAGGGAATTTTTATTGCTATTTAAAGTGGCTTTAGCAACTAATCAAGATTACATCACTTTTGTTCACATTTTAACATTGCAGTTTTTCGATAAAATAGTAATATTTTTCCATCCATCAATAAACACTGTGTACATAAAGTAAAAACAAAACTTAAAGATTTGAGCAGATTAAAAAAGGTGAACACTTAAAGCATGGATCTTTGGTGTGTTCTTGCTGTGTTCTGTTTCTAATTCAATTTCTAGTTCTTTTTAAAACACAGGAAAGGTTTTTGCTTTACCTGCTAACGTTTCGTTTGTGACTAAAAACATCCTCAGAGCTGACGCCAATGGTGGTGTCACTTCCTTCTCTGTGTATCCGCGGGCAGCAGAGGATGTTGTCGCCCTCTGCTGCCCACTCTCCCCTCTCCGATGATGCAGTCCCATGTGCGATCCAACTCCATCGTCCCTGTTCATGGTCCCACATCCACGTCTCCTCATCTCGATAGCTTCTTTTATCCATCTTTTGTACTTCTGTTGCTCGGTTTTTATGATCCTTGTGTTGTCCCAGTCCATTATATGGTTTTCTCTTGTGCAGTGATCTGTTACGGCTGACTTCTTTATAGTGCTTCGTCGCCAACTCAACACACGAACAATAGAACACAGAAAGGAGTGCGAGAAAGAAACAAGTCGAAAACACACAAGAGCAGTGAAGCAAGAAGCAGAAAGCACAATAAAGAAATCGGCCGTAACAGATCACTGCACAAGAGAAAACCACATAATGGACTGGGACACAAGGATCATAAACAGCGAACAATAGAAATACAAAAGATGGATCAAAGAAGCTATAGAGATAAGGAGAAGTGGATGTGGGACCATGAACAGAGACAATGGAGTCTACACATTGGATCGTGCATGGGACTACATCAACGGAGAGGGGAGAGCGGGCAGCAGAGGGCGACAACGTCCTCTGCTGCCCGGGGATAAATGGAGTAGGAAGTGACGCCACCATCAGTGTCAGCTCTGAGGATGTTTGTAGTCACAAACGAAATGTTAGCAGGTAAAGAAAAAACTTCCTGTGTTTTAAAAAGAACTAGAAATGGAATTAAAGCATGCACACTAAAAAAGAAAAGTGCACAGGCAAAGAAATGCTCTTTGTAGTTGGGGTGCTTTACAAAAAGACTATTTTCTCAGTGACACCGAGCATTTCTAATGTTTAAAAGAAATTGATCAAAGTTTCATCTTGTGCATGCTAAAAATACTACAGCCATCAAGAAAGGTTTTGGAACAAGACCACTTGACCACTAGAGTTTGCAATTTTTCAGAACAGTTGTGGTTATTTTTAGTACATGTGTCAATGATGTTAAAAATGAACCCATCAGAGGGAAGTCAATACAGTTCTTTGTCTTCACCACCAACTGTCAAAAGCCAGCTTGATTTGTGGGAGCAAAATTCTACTTCAAGGCTGCAGCTTTCCAAAAGGCATCGTGCAGATAGAACCAAGTCTAGCACACCCACAGCAGGTTGGCCACACACGTGAGCTGGCCCTCTCTCGAAGAAGGTGCATGCTTGGAGTGGACTTTCAGCATGCGCAATGTTGAGGAAACTGGTCAAATGAGTGCATTTTATGCAAGCGCGGAAAAGGAAGTTGGTCTCCCCACTTATGGCACAAATCAAACCCCATATTGTGTTGTTTCCCTGTCCCCTCTGAAGAAGGACCTTCCACAAATACAAAATCCTGGTGTTCTCCAGTACAGTGAGGAATGCTCAGAACTGTAAATCAGGAAAACAAAGAAGCAAGTTCAGACACATGGCACAGCACACAAAGTCCACTCTCCTGGGCAGAAATCTGAATCAGCCAGAACTGATCAAGAGAAGTTGTGAAACACAAGAGAAAAATGTTACCTACAGAACGACAACCAAAGACTAGTCTCTTTCATGTTGGTTTGGAAAGTCACAAATGTAAGTCTCATCACCAGTTTTCAGGACCAGACATTTCTGCTCTAACCTGTCTACTGGAATCAGATCCACAGTAGGTCCCCTACTTATAAGTCTAATATGTGACTCAAATCTGTACCCTTGTGGTAAAGGGAATGATGCTTGTGTATGAAACTTTTGGAAAAGTACAGCAATTTCTGTACCACACTCTGAGGGAAAAGATATAATGCTTCGAATCTCTCCACAAACACCATCACTCAACTTTCCATAACAATCCCTTCTTCTCTTACTGAGGCTGTAGCTTTTGCTGGTATAAACCAGTCCTTTGTGCACCATTCTCTTGTGTACCACCATTTCATCTGGTGGAACTTTTTCTGCAGAAATGAAGGCACTTTTCTCTTCCTCAGTTGTCTCAGTAACCCTGCCATTATCCAGAACAGTTGTGTCTTGATATCTAATGAAGGACTTTACTCTTGAGTTATTTGTGAGCTCCAAACAGAAGTTCTTTACTTGCTCACTAACTGCAAACCTTGTACTGAAAAGCGGAACCGTTCTATGCAACAAGAATTTGTTTACAATCTGCAAAGCTACACATTTTGTTCCGTGAAACAGTTTCAACAGACCACCATTTGCATTTTCAAATACAAATGCTGAGTGTGCCCAGAGCGGCCCCCACAGTTTCACAGACTTGGACAGGTGCGTTAGCAAGTGTACATTGAATGTCATAGATGCTTCTCCATACAACAGTTGAAACCTTGCCACGAACTCGAACAGCATCTCATCTGCTTTGTTGATCTCTTCGAATGTGACATTCTCCTTCAAAAGCAGAAATACTGCAAACACCAGCAGGGATAGGTGCTTCACATAACGTGACTGAAGCACCCCATTCAGGACTGGCAAACTGTAAAACAGGAGCCAAGCTCGCCACTCTGAGGCTTTCCAGTACTTGAACTCTGCAATGGGTCTGGGAAGTCGTGTAATAAGGTGTGGTGGCTTGATTTCCTTGATCCTGTTTTCTAGCACCCTCATTGTATTTGGACTGCCGATATAGTAGGGTTGATCACTGCCACTCAACAGAAGCTCTGTCAGCTGTCTAATGACACCAAGCAAGACAGCATGCATATAGTCTGGAACAAACCCCCAAACAATGTCAAAATAAGGCATGTTTATCAGTGGTGATGGACCTTTCACCCCTCTGACACTTCTGTGTTGTTCTACGGCCTGCTCCATATCTGCAATCATTTTATTAGCCTCTCTCTCAGGGTATTCTGTGGCAGTCACAGTATACTTCACCTGTTTTTCAACGAGAGTCCCAGGGTGTAAACAGAAGCCACAACCAAAATACCCATTAAACTGGGTGGTGTTTTGCATAGCTGGTCTTGCCTTTGAGTCCACACAACAACAGAGTCCAACAATTTTGCTGTTCACCAGAGCTCCACATTTTCTCCAGGACACACCTTTGGATGCCAGTGTTTTTGCCTGATCAACAAATAGTTTTAGAAAAATTGGCATGACTGGCTCTTGAGCACCAAACCAAAGACCTGCAAGCATTACATTCTGGAATCTCAATTTGGGAGGGAGTTCATTTAAATGCAGCTGGATGGGCCATATTGAAAATTTGGAAGACTTGTAGACAGGTGAACCATCAGAATTAAAATTAAATGACAAATTGGCCGGATCTGACAGAATGCCACCTGGTTTTGACAGGTTTTGATACATTTCACCATCATATATGTCAGAGATAACATGTTCATTCTGTTGCCTTTGGTATCTGTAGTTCATGCTGTTTTGAATTTGAGGGTTTTCCATCAGTGTCTGAATTTGAGGTGCAATTGGTATGCTTATGAAAAAGCTTGCACTGTTCAATGTGCTAATTTCAATGGGAGCACTACAAATTGTACACTGAACAATGTTTTTTTCTTTTATGTCTTCTTGTTTGCCAATGTATAATTTGCAGGTTTTGCAGTAGAAGTGAAATTCCACTATGTCAGAAGAGTTCTTAAACACTTTGTTGAACAAATATTTGGATCTCGGTAAAACCTCTTTGCCAAACAGTGCATTTATAAGCTTTAACAAATCATCAAGTTGTGTTCCTGTTATGTTATGTCTTGCTGCATGACTCATTACCATGAGCAGTGCTTCAGCCCTTGTTGTTGTACCCCCTGAAATTAGTGCAGAATCCATGTCAGTGTCAAATCCTATCTGTCCAAATGGGTCGTCCTCTGGAAGGTCTTCAATGTTTGAATCAACTTGAGGATCACTTTCAGATGAGGAATCGCACTCAAACTCCTGGCTGACGTCACTTGATTGCAGCACAGATAAGCCACCAGAAGAAGTTGTGGGCTGTAGGGTGACAATAAACACACATTATTGCATGTATCTACCAGCAAAAACAAATGATAAAAGCAACTGATCGGGTGACTGTATCGGATCGATTCCCCTCTTTACTTGGTGCTAAATTATTTTTTCGGTTGTTTGGACAAATCTTGTTTAGAGATCAGGAAACCGATTTATTCATTATTTATTTATTATTAAAGAGGCCATTTCATTCTGACCTGAATTGGAATGTTTATTATGTGAAGTGCCTTGAGACGACTCTTGTCGTGATTTGGCGCTATATAAATAAACTTGAATTGAACTGAATTGAATTGAATTCTAATTTCAGGACTTTGTGGTTATTTCTTAAGTATTAACCAGTAATATGAAACATTTTACATCTAAAAAACGTTACGAAATACTGATTAACAGACCATTCAATCGGTCTGGGTCAATATTCAGGTGGTTCCGGCTTGTTCCATCAGGCAGCTTCGGCTGCTGCTCGTTCATACTCATTATTCGAATTTGCTAGCCTCAGATTGGCTAACAAACTAGCCTATGAGAGCAAGATATATCGTTTCCTGCCCCGCTGCTCATTGTTAACACCGGGCGTTCTCTCTTCCTGTTTGGTATGCTACAGCTTTTAGCATGCAGCATGCTAGGCGTGGTTTCAACCGCGAGAGCTACCGAATACTAACAAACAAAGGAGTTGTGACAAATCAAATACAGGCCATTGGAACTCGCATTTTATCAACACCTGCATAGTTTGGGATTGTGTTTTTTGGTTTGGGAGACGAACCCCTCCTCCGTAACCAGGTTATTTGTACGGAAGCCCGGAAAGGTAAAAAATCCTCAAATGTATTTTTCCCTACTGGCGGATAAAAATGTATTGAATAGAACAGAATAGATTTATTAATCCCACAGTGGGGACATTCACTCATTACAGCAGCACACACACTTAGAGAAGAAAAATAAGATTACAGGTAAAACTGATTCCAGCCATGTTTGCTTTCATAACTTCAACAACATCATGCTGATGACCCACATGAACATAATCCTCTGTTAGTCGATGCAGTTACATCACAAAGTTAGCTTAACATGATAAGATTACTTTTGCTTGGCAAAATACAACAACAGGTAATATTACGAATGACCCTAGATGGAATTTAAATCCTTTTACATTAATCATAACTAAAAGTTCCTGGGAGACATTTGTGACATGTAGCTGTAACTCTTTACTGCTGACAGATGATGTGAGTCCTTGTAAACCACCCCCCGATGGGACGCACCCAAAGCACCACATATACCAAATAACACCCAAAAACATACAGTCCGATGTCTCAGAACGACCGTCTTAGTACGTCTATGCACCCCCGCTCCAACGGTGCCGAAAAAGTCAGCAAGTCCGGGTAAACTGGACGCTGCTGCCAACATGAAACCCAACAGAGACGCTCTTTTCACGACTAAAATGCTAGATTTTAAACGTTTTTGAATTGTAAACAATTTGGTACGCTTAACATGATTAATCATTTTTAAATTAATCGGCACACCCCTTGATTCAATGAATTCTTTTTATTTAGTTTTTCTTAGGTTATTTCCATCAGAAATGACGTTTTTTTTTTCTGGTCTTTGATGCTGATTTCCATATTAGTTTCCTCTTTTATTGATCAGCCCTAATTTACTCTGCAGTATTAATTAATTTCTTTATCCCTAGTTTTATGGGTTAATTTTAGTTTGATCTATATAGCTTTTCTAGTGTTCACTAGCCCGTATGTTACCCCTTATATCTGTTGCACTCTTTTTGTGGATTTTTAGCGCCTTTCCATTTTGCCAATGTCCTGTTTGTGGTTTTGAAGGCACTGTTACGTTAGATCTTTTTTTTCCTGGTTTAGGTCTCTTTATACTGTAATTTCTTGGACCATTGCAGATGTTCTCCCTCTTTTTAGTCCAGCATTTAGAATACTTTTTCTCTACATGATATCTATTTGTTTTTACTTTCCCAGAAATGTCACTTATGTCACTCACCTGTGCTGCTTGATCATTATCATGAGATACACATGCTGTCTCTCCAATTTCCGTTATTACAGTTTTTCAGTTAATTACCGGATCCTCTGATCTGTTCAGTTTTTCGCTCATTCTGTTTTTGCCAACTTCATGTCGAGCCTTCTGTTTTATTTAATGTTTCTTGAATAGACCTTGTAATTTATTTTTTTTATTAACTCACTACAATGCCTCACTTCAGTGGACTGCTGTTTAACACTTATAATAAACAGCAAAGATAATAGAAAAACATTGCTTGTGTATAAAAATAAGAATTGCCGGTATTGTTGTGTGATTTGGTTAAAAGCTTACCAGGTTGAATGTCTCATCTGAATCAGACTCCAGACAGCCACATGGAGACATGGTCTGAAGAGAATGTAGAAAAGGCACAAACACAGTAAGAAACAGAAATGTGTAATAATATTATCTTGCCTCACATATTAGTCAATCACCTCAACATCTGCAGCATCTTCTCTGCCACATTCAGTGTAGGGCAAGGTCTAGAGACAAAAGAAATTATTTGAAAAGATTTTTTAGTTCATTTCTTTGTACATTCAGTTTGTAAATATCACAAACTTGCACATGAGGTTTGGTAAAAGAACTTACAAGGTTGATTGTGTCATCTGGATATTCCGGGAAATCAAAATGACCAGATGAAGACGTGGTCTTCAGAGGAGGTAGAAAAGATGTTACTAAGTAAGAAAGTACCACAACACTTTGTGCAGGGCAGCACAGTGTGAAATCATGTTTCTATCAATTTAAGAATACATGTAACCCTCACCTCAAAATCTGCAGAATATGGACCAGAAGTCACTTGGTCACAGCTTTCACTGCTCAAGGGAGAAGTCTGAAAATATTTACAAAACCATATTCCCTATTTAGTATCTTCAAACATCAGCAAAGGCAATGTGATAGATCTGTTAAAGAAAAAAAAAAGTCAAATTTCATTACTGCATTACAAAAGGGTTATTGTAGGTTTCAGAAAGTTACAATTAAGACCTTTTAAGACCGCTATGAACAAAATGTTAGACCAGCATGACACATTAACACAAAGTCACACATTAACAAAGTCTGTTTGAGTTGGAACATCTCAGAAGCATCTGATGGCAGATGTTTTGTTATCCAGTCAATCAAAAGAACTGACCTGTTTAAACCTAAGACATAGTAGGGCTGCACGATTCTGGATAAAATAATCCCAATTATTTTTTGCTCATATTTAGATCATGATTCTCTCACAATTTTTTCCCCAATTTAAATAGTTATTGCACGTATTAACTGCAAATCAGCTTTGTAACAGCTGACACTGAAAATAAAAACAATAAATAAAGGCTACTGTTGTTTTATCCTGCCAGCTCGCTTCTGCATCACATGGTATAAGGCTCCGCCATTATCAGTTGTTGAGGGAAAAAGAGGGAGCACTTTTTTTCATGCAGATTATGTCCAGGTTTAAAATGCGGTACAATGATTGTGGTTTTTTTTTTTCCCTTTTTCATTTTAATTGTCATTTCAGAATGAGTTTGCTTGCAAGCATGAATTGAAATCACAACCTTTAACGATTAATTGTGCAGTCCTAAGACATAGAACAAAAAACTGGGTGGGCGTTGTTCAGACTTAAGTCCTTGAATTTAAAGTTATGTATTTTAGACTTTTTTTAAGACCATTTAAGACCCTGCAAGAACTCTGATACATCTTTCATGAGCTAACTTACATCCAAAGTCTCTCTGTTCCATCTTGCAGAGGGTAACTTGATGGTACTGTTTGGTTCCAGGTACAATTTGTACTTGCGCTTTGGCATTCTAAAACAAAAATGAACATCGATATCAGTAACAGACATGATTCGTGAATAAAACCATGGTAAATTTAAACAGTTACACTGGTGAAATTCAGCTCACTTAAGAAATACCATTATTTGAAAGTATTAGTCAAGTCACCATTTCAAAAGTCCAAGTCACACTCAAGTCCTTAGTGCAGGGGTCGGCAACCTGTTCCCATCAAAGAGCCATTATTACCCGTTTCCCACGGTAAAGAAAACACTGGGAGCCACAGCAGCTGTGGCGTTGTGGGCGGGGCCTACACTCAGACAGCAGAGAGCTGCTTTAACAGATCACAACAGGTGACAGCAACCAATACCAGTCGCTCATGTACCTCAAAGTTATCTTTCAACAGAAGATTATTAAAACAGTTTGTTTCAAATTGATCCAAAAAAAATGTAGCCCATCTGCGCTACAATATTTTGATATTTTTCACCCTTCTAGTGGTTTTAATAGCTGAGCAGGTGACGCTTCTTGAGGCGTCACACATAACTGCTCTGTCTCGTTGGACTGTTGTAATTAAACATTGTACTGAACTAAACTTTGCATTAATCATTGTTGAAAAGGATCCAATCAGGTAGTTTTTGCCCTCATTTACACTGACGGAGGTAACGGCACAGTGTGCATGGCTCTGGTGTTCATCCGGTTTAATGTTTCTGTTTGCAACAATTTTCACAAGAAGGTAAAACAGTTAAATGACAGGATTCGCACTGACCGGATTTTTCCCGTGTTTGACTGTTTATTTTGATGGAGAAATCTCAAACCTGCAGATGCGCTGATATTTTAATCGTTATGCACATCGTAGAGGTAGCTACATCAATCAGGAAAAGATTCCCATCAGAACATCTGAGATGAACACTGAGCTCAGCGCAGCTCGCTGTCAGCGCATGCGTATGGTGGACAGCAAGATGAAGATGTGTAGATTGGGGGCTTGGAGCGCATCGCATAACCAGAACCATGCAGGAAGATTCAGTGTTTTCTAAACACGGTCTCTCAGAGACTTAAAAAATGTCCCCTGATTATGAATCTTTGGCTGAATAGCACTTGTTCCTGTCTCCAACACATCAATGAGCCTGTCTGAAGAACAGTCCAGAATCTCATATCCTCTTCAGCTCAGAAAGCGCCTATAGACTTATTGGATTATGCACAAACAGTTGACCTGTTCAGGTTTACGCAGACAATCTTTAACTATTCATTAGTTAGTTTACAAGCAGAGAGCCACATCAGATGGATGAAAGAGCCGCATGCGGCTCCAGAGCCGCGGGTTGCCGACCCTTGCCTTACCCCGGGTTTCCACAGGAGCCGTCAGCAGCACGTTACTGCAGCAGCACGTTTTGCTCGCGTAAGCTGCTGCTTGGCCCTTCCCACGAGACGCAAAGCAGCAGGGGAGCAGCTGTCACCGACAGGGCACGAAGTCACACGAGTGACTTCGTCAGTAAACACAACAACAAGCAGGAGAAAACTACAACATGGTTTGTGTTTTATGTTCTGTCCGTTTTATAATCGCCAATACGGACCTGAAAAACAAAGGAGACCGCTAGCTAGGTGATAACTTCTCACGGGGCCGCACAGTTAGTAACTTTTTCTTTAAAGTAAAGCAACCGGAAGGCAGTACGTTCTTTATTCTGAAAATCTCGGGAGCTTCTCTCCATTTCCGCATCCGATTTCCTGTCTTTCCTTCCCCAAAAATGTCGAACTTGACCCGTTTCAGAGGCATCGCGCGTAGAAAATAGAACCGGCGCGTAAAGGCCGCGACATGCTGCTCCTGAGACGTGGCCGACTCGCGCTGCTGACGGCTCCAGTGGAAACGGTTCTGTTGACCACACGGTTCCTATCAGCAGCTATGACGTGCTGCTGCAGTAACGTGCTGCTGACGGCTCCAGTGGAAAGCCGGGGTTAGTGTGCAAGTCCAAGTCTCATAGGATTAATCCAAGTCAAGTCACTGGACCCTACTGGGCAAGTGTGAGTCCAAGTCCCTAAAATAATCTTCCAGTCCAGGTCAAGTCATTATCACCTTTGAGCAAATCACCAATCTGAGAGAGTTTATAACTACAATAATGGCAGCTATACATGGTTTATTTTAAAATAAATTGTACTCATATCAGGCGAGTCTTTCATCATGAATGGTCATCATGTGGTGGAAACAATAGCTAGAAAATTACATTAGAAGAACAAAATTCTGTGCAAACATCTCCCTTTAACAAGAACTGTAGATGTTTGTTTTCTGCATTTTTAGTTAATGTTTTTTTGTATTCACTGAAGTTACTCGTTGGTTACAGTATTCAGAAATGTTAGTCAAATAAGAGTAATTGTGAACTACTAAACACTTTGAATAAATTATTTAAATCTTAAAATTAATTTTAAAGTACTCAATTAAATGAAATCATTAAATTTAAATTAAATAAAAATTTACTAATTATTTAATTTTATTAGTTTATTTTATTTCATTAATTTATTTTATTAAAATTATTTAATTATAAAATTGAATTAAATGAATATGCAACATTTTATTCGAGTAGAAATGATAAAGTAAAACTACCCGTAAAAAGTATTTTTCCCCCATAAAGTTACTAAAGGAAATTGGCGGAGTGAATGTAACAAGTCCCTACCCACCTCTGGTGGATAATAAGTAATAATAAATCACTTTTTTTTTCTAGATGGATTGTAGTTTCAAAAAATGTCAATGTTTACATTTAAGAAATATTTCAGATATAGTGTCTGCAATTAGCTATTAACATTTAATGAGTCAAGGGTCACTTATTCTCCCTTAAAATAAAAAATAATTGGTTGTAATCAAATCCCCACTATGAATTGAGAGGGGGAACTGGGAACTACAGCATCCTCTGCTCAGTGCTCACGCGCTTCCCGCCGTTGAAGTCAAAGCTAGCTGGAGGGGCGTATCTCAACATTAGCATTAGGACCAAGATCAAGAGCAAATTAAGTTGCGGCGTCACGATTTAAAAACTAAAATATTTTAGACCTTATTTCTTTTTAGACAACAGTTATATTTAACTAATTCGAATTTAGGAAACTAATTTTGTTTGCCTTAAAAAATGTTTGCTTATGTTAGGTATATAGACGACGGCTGTAAAGAAATCGTTCCAACAACCTTTATCAAAGATTTTGACAGCCAGAAGGATACCAGCAAAATTTACTGGGTTCGCTGGCAAGACAGTTTTTTCAAAGCTCAAATATTAATGCTGAAGGGTAAGTCACGATCTCACAAACAGTTTTACTTATTAATAAGGTCGACCTAGGATGTGTAGTTAACTTGACTGGCTGAAATCTCTGTCTACCGCTCTAGTCGAGCTAGCTAGTGTGCTATTAGCTTTTAGCTAGTTACGATAGTGTAGCGTTGCTAAGTTAGCGTTCCTTAAGAACAGAGCGAATAATGAAATAACTACATAAAATTATGTACAGTATAGCCGATGCAGTCAAATACTTACATGAAGTGCTGTTTATATTCCAGACACCAAAGAGGACATCGAAGAGGAGCTGTCAACGGGGAAGAGGGTCCGTGTTAAAAAAGTCATGGATCCCAGCACTTCACCGCTACCTTCTGAGGCGGAGGAAGCCAGGACAAAAAAAGTATATTCTACTAGCATGTTGGCAAACATTAGGCAATGTTCATTAACCACTCAATACTCACCAATGATGAATAAATGGGCCCAACGTTGGTAAAACAAAAATGAAAAGACAAATCTTCACAACTTTCCAACACACAAATGCGCAGCTGCTTCCGATCTTCTGTTTTTTCTTCTTCTCCTTTCTTGAGGGGTTTTACGGCGGTTGGCAGCCAACTGGGAGTTGCAGTTTTTATCTTTACCTTTACTTTTTACCGCCCCTACTGCTCCGGAGTGTGCATCAGCGATTACATTTTATTTATAAATCCAGTGTAATCCGAATTTTTTTAGAATTATAAACTAAAATCTTTATATTAAATTGTTAACCATCTTCCTTAACCTTTCAATCAATCATGATCTATATTATATAGACAACAAATAAAAATAATGTACATATGCATATCTGTCAATGGAACATACTCAGTTTAAATTAAAATGGAACATACTCAGTTTAAATTAAACACCCAATTCTAATTTTCTACTGAAAAGGTCATTATATTACTTACTGACACCCAAATTGTGTGGATAGATATATTTCATATAAGAAAACTCCCAAATAACCAAGTTTTTCTCCAACATATTTCATTAAATAAGTTTGTTCCATGCAGATTCCATCTCCATGCAGCAAGTTTCAGCTGTCTGGCTCATAGTATCTCTTTGAATTATTTTTATTTTATTTTTGTGTTTTACAGCTACTACTCAAAACGGGGTCTGAGTTTCTTATATATATAAATTTGTAAATCAGCCTAGTTTGAAATAATTAGTTTTAGGCTTAAAGGAATAGAATCCATAACATAACAATCAAGGAGTCAAGTCAAGTTTTAAACCCAGAAAGGAATTCTACATATGTAAAAGTTAGACCATCGTTGTTAAAAAGTTGTTTAATGAGAAGAATATTATAATCAATCCAGTTCTGTAAAAACAATGTCACATCTAAATAAATATCCTGGTTATTGCAAATACTGTATAACACTTAGGGAGAGAAATTATGCTTTAAAAATGTAATCAGATCTTTTCAAAAAATTTCACAAATATCGTTAGAGATCTCAAGGGCTGAGCTTGTATTTACTAATCGAGAAAGACCCTCAGCTTTGGGAATTAACACACGTCCAGGTATAGTTAAGTCCTTCTGTAACCATAAATTGCATTTGTGTTACAAAGACGATATTAGTAGATCACCATTTTCACTTATTTCCACTGTTTGATCCTTTTCTGCTGCATAGACAATAAAGAATAAACCCATTCTTACATATTTATTTCACACCAATCAAAATATTTCAGGCAAATTTACCGAAATTTTAAGAAGTCAATGTAAAATTAATCATTGGTCTTTTTTGGTCTAATTAGAATTTTAATGTTCACAAGTTAAAAAATGTTATAGTTAATGTGTTTTTTAAAGTAGCTCAGTGCATGCTCTTAAATGGAGAATAAGGTTAGAAAATAAACACAAAATGACAAAAAAAAAGTTATGGCACTAATATTAAGAAAGAGAAGAAGTCGTCTGAGCAAATTCGATATTAACAACACAAAACGAATACATGTAATGTGGGTCTAGACAAAGAAGTCACTTATCAGCTATTTTGGGAAGACATGGTCTATTTCAATGAAAAAAAAACATCACAACAAAAAACGCATTAATAAGGAATCAGCAAGAGAAAGTTGTTTTGTCAGTGTAAGCTACAAATGTCATTTACAAGAATATGCAAACTCAGTCCTTTCTGAGCAGATCTGTGTCCAAAAGTGTATTGTTACTGGAGTGAATAAAGCCAACATCAGGCCATGACATTAGGTTAAAAATTATTTCCAGTAATATTGCGCTTGCTTTGTGTAGCATTGCTTAGTTTGTTAGTATGTGAGTTTGCTAACTTTAAATCTTATGAAAGTCATACTGTAATTTTAAGTTGTGCTTTTGTAATGTTTACAGACAACTCAGAAAAAGGCCGCAGAGGAAGCAAAAGATGTTAACCTACTGGCCATTCTGCAGGAAAGAAAAAACAGAAAGAGGAACTCTCCACTCTGCCCTACCAGTACCAAAAAAATCAGAGAAGATATCCTCAGCGATTCCCTCTTTGAAGATGATACTGAGGATGACGATAATGATGGTGGTGTTGTCCCACAGAAACTTTATGAGGAGGCAATAAAAAAACAACGCTTTTATCAGAAAAAGTATAGTTGCATGTGTCTACAGCAGCAGGAAATGGAAAAAAGGTAAGTTTTGAATAGCCTTGAAAAATAATTTTGTATTATTGTTAATGTGTCCTAACAATATACTGTAAATCTACCTTTAAGCTCTAGTTGGATTCAGTCTTGTTATTGTCCTTGCCAAAAGTAGATGGGTGTGTAGAATATTGTGAATAGCAATAGCATTATTTGGTCCTGTTGAAATAGGCTGGGTACTTTGATCAAAAATATGTTTTTAATTATTGAGCCTTATTATTGAATCTTTATATTTCAAAGGTGTGTTTATACTTTTAAATTTATATATTTGGTAATATAATATTTTGCTACTTGTTTTTGTCACACAACTACCACATGCTGTCCAGATTTGGCCTTTCTGAATGCTGTGCACATGTGCAGCACTACCCATCTGCACTATAGGCAGCTAGATAATTTCACAGATAATAATTAACAATTTTTTTATCATTTCCTAATAATATAGTCATTACATATTTTCTTCTGTTTAAGAATGCAGGAGCAAGAAAAGAGTCTTTCAACAATGGAGTCTGAAAATAAAACTCTCCGAGAGCTGAACATAGAGCTGCAACAGCATCTAATGAAGGCGCTGAAGTCAACCTCCTCCAAGAGCAGTGGTGAGGACAGATCATTTCCCCTAAGTCTCTTTACTAATGCAGTTGTACCTAAAACTGAAATGTGTTGTGGGTATTTTTTAATGTATACTTCTGGGCTTAATGTAAATTATCCCATATAAGGAAATGTTTCCCTCTGGGCTGGCAGTCCCAAACCCCTCTTATCTTGTTGAAATGTTTTTGGGCAAAACACTGAACTTAGACAGTTATGCACCCATTTGTTTGTGAATAGGGAAAAAGATAGAAAAGCAATATATATTGTAGCTCACTTAACTTTTACAGTTGCCTGACGCTCAGAAACAAACATTTTAACAAGGATATAAGGACAAAATATATACATTTATCAAGTAGCTGAAGGTAGCAAACATCAAAAACACTTTGGAAGTGACCATTAGTTGCAGTACTTCAGCTGTGAGCTTAGGTATCACTAACCTAATAAGGTTTGGGAAACATATTCTTTGTTGTTGTGTTTTCCATTATTTCCTGTGTTCATGATATGCTTATTTTCTCTCTAACTGTTAAAGATCCTGCCACCCAAAACTCAAAGACTTTATACAGTAAGTGCAACCAAAATTTATCAACATTTAGAATACAATTTTTTTTTTAAATTTACATTGTTAAAATAGATTTCTACACTTGCAGTACCAACTTGATATAAGTGAAATCAGAATTGTGAACTAATTTTACATTTTCAAAAGCCCCCTTAATTTAGTCAAAGTGGTCTCATGTTTGGTTTTACATGTTTGTCAATCTTAAATGTTTCATGTCATCACACAAATGTAAATTTTACTCAAAGACAACACAAACACAAAATGGAAGTTTTAAATCAAGGTTTTTATCAAGGGAGAACTGAAAATCTACACAGCCCTGGGTGAGTAAATGATTGCGCCCTCAGCTGAAACTAGTGCTGTGTTGAAACATTTTGAAAAATTGATTCTGAATCAATTCTTCTAAGAAACAAATCGTATCAATTAAAAAGTCCAAGAATCGTTTGGTTTAACATTGTTTGCCTTTTCTTTAAAACTAATGAAAAGTAAGGTCTGAAAGGGTTAACACAATTTTTTCAGGTGAATTGTTACTCAGTGTTGCATCATTTCATTTCAGCAATATAATTAAGGTAACAGCTCACAGAAAAGTTTTCAAAAGCAGTGACCCATGTTGAATTGGAACAGATTGGGTTGAATCGAATTTTGTCGATTCTAACTCTTGAGAATCAAAATCAAATTTATTCTTGAAATGAACCAATACCCAGCTTTAGCTGAAACATAACTTAACAGCGGCTCATCACACCCGACTTCTGTTTGTCCTGCCGCACAGAGGCCTGATTCCTACCACACCTGTTCTCAGTAAAGAAATCAATCCTGTCAGACTTTCCTGAAACAGTGAAGTAGATCAAAATATCCTCAACATCATGCAGAGATTCCAAGACATTCAGCAACAAATGGGATGACTTGTCGTAATTTGGCGCTATATAAATCAACTTGAATTGAATTGAATTGAAGCTGCTAAGGGCAGCCCAATCGAGGTAATTGGGTTTCGGGGCAATCACTTTGTCACACTGGGCCATGGAAGTTTTGGATTTTTCTTCTCCCTTACTCATAATAACCCTCATTTAAAAATGGCCTTTTGTGTTTGTACTTGTGTTGATTTTGATTTAAAGTGAGACAGTTTTGGAAAAAAATTATCCATTCTCCACTTACACCATGTGGCTTCTTGCTTGGTTTAAGCAAGACACAAATGCTGAATATTTTAACATTCTTTTCATAGTTGCAGAGTCTGGCAGTGAAGATGGAGTGGAGACACCTAGGTGTCCAGAAGGAGAGGAGGTACTGTACTTCCCCTGCATACAGTATTCAAATACACACCACAAGTGTAGCAACACAACTCATATATGGGGTGCCATTTGTAATGTTACACAGTAAAAAATTATCAGCAAAATTTTTAATCATTTATCTTGTAATCAGAGAAAAAAACTAGGTTTCATTTTTAAGCACTTATTTTCACCTTGTCATTCATGTATTTATAAATGTTAAGTTTCCTAGCTAAATATTTAGTTAGCAAGTTAAATAAAGCCCCAGAGTGTGATATTTTTACCTGTTTACTATCAAATCCTGCGTTTCCAGTTCACAAACTTGTCCATCCATCCGTCTATCCATTTTCTGAACCCGCTTTGTCAATGCGGGGGGGGGGGGGGGGGGGGGGGGGGGCTGGTGCCTAACTCCAGCAGCCAACGGGCAATCAGGCGGGGTTCACCCTGGACAGAGAGCTAGTCCATTGCAGGGCAACACAGACACACAGGACAATCAATCATGCACACACACACTCACACCTAAGGACAATTTGGACAGACCGATCAACCTAACAGTCATGTTTTTGGCAGATTTAAATTCAAATACAGTGCAGAATTTTTCCCTGACGACGGCGCAACACTGACAGTTTTAGGCAGAATATTTGAATTTTAACCACGATGCACTGAACTGCCAAATTATTGACTGCACGTGTCTGTAGCATGATTAGACACTCCTTTATATAGTTTATCAGCAAAAAAAAAGTGATTTGGGGGTGACTTGCTCTTTAAAAACTAGACATTTAGCCTGTAAAAAAATGTTTAAAAACAAAATATTTGATTTGAAAAATGGATATTAAATTAGGAAGCTAAATATTTTGTTCCAAACTAAATGTTTAATTTTCACAATAAATATTTTGTTTTTAAAATATATATTTAACTTGTTAACTAAATATTTAGCTAGGAAACTTAACATTTATAAATACTTGAATGACAAGGTGAAAATAAGTGTTTAAAAAATGAAACCTACTTTTTTGCTCTGATTATGAGATAAATAATTAAAAATATTGCTGTTAATTTTTGACTGTGTAACATTACAAATGGCACCCCATACTCAAATAGCAAAATGTGTTTTCATATGTAGAACTATGAAGAACACCTCTCCATCATTTGTTCACAAGCCAACTAACTTTTCAGTGTATTTGTTTTAGACTTGTGTGGGTGTTTATTTTTATTTTTATTTTTGTCAGATTCACCTGGGAGGAGGAGTCTACATCCGGAGAGAGGCCTGGTCAAGGATTAAAAACCAATCAAAGGATTCTTTGTTTGTGAAGGAGCTTGCAGTGGCAATCTGGGGAACAAAGACCCTAGGCCAGAAAAGCCTTACAGGGAAGGCGTGTCCTACAACTAAGAGCACCAGGCAGCCTTTAACCCCAAAGAAGCTGGAAACATTGAGAGGTATGGTATTTTTAGTTGGATTTGCAAAATGTTCTTGAGTGTTGACAAGTATGAAGGAGTAAAAGTGCACAAATAATTAAATATATCAATAGACAAATGCTTTAATGTCAATAATAGATAAAATTGAATTTGAACTAGGGTGGTCATATTTCCATTTCCCAAAAAGAAATCACACTAGGGCTGGGCTATATGGCCTAAAATCAACATCACGATATATTGAGGATTTAACCTCGATAACAATTTGTTTGATGCCGTTTTACCTTGGCCCCCAAAATGCATTGAAACAGCCCTGGCTGTGTGACTGAATTTGAAGGTGATCTGAATTGTATCAAATGTATAAATATTACATGTGTATAACTTATTGTTTTATTCAACGTGTAGTGGAGATAAATCTACCTATATTTTACTTTCAAACACTTTACTTTGTTTTCTTGTTGCTTTGTTTTCTGTCCCATCTCTCATCTTCCTGCATCTCCTCTAAACTCTCCAGAAAAACTACTACTTGGCTTCTTACTTTTTCACCTCATCAGTTACTTTTGAGCAGATCAAAGGGATCTCCTGACCGCAAAGTGTAGTAGGCGTTTCAATGCTGCGTCGGTGAGGTGAAACACCGCAGCACACGGATAGCGGAGCGCGTCAAGCCATGTGTTGTAGTGCAACACATGGCTTTTACAAACATATACAGTACCGGATAAAGGACACATCCTTTTATGGAGTAGTTTTTCTTTGTGGTGTTTCTTTTCTTTGGACCTCTTTTCTACATTGTAGATTAATTGACATTTGCTATATTTTGTTTGCTACACATTTCCATATGTTTTCATTCATTGTTTGATATTTTCAATTTTAATTCATACTATAGAAGAAAATGAAAAAAAATCTATATTTTTTGTTTTCAAACTTTTGACTGATACCCAATACTCAAGTAACAATGAAGCAAACATTGTTGATAATATATTGCTTGTAGGAAACCCTGTTCATGCTTATGTGAATGATTTTTTCAAGACTTAATACTTAGGTTCTTGTCTATTTGTATTTCATTTCAGCCTGCTTCAAAGAGTGGCTCATCAACAAAAAGTTGGAGGAGCCCGAGCTGCAAGCAAGATGGGTAAAAGCAGGGCGATACCTTACAGAAAAAATTATGGACATTAATAAACAAAAAAACAAAACCCCCAAGGACTGAAATGTGGCATTTTTTATGTTTCATGTTTTCATAAGGTAAGTTAAATTAGTTACTTGTTATTAGTGTTTGTTCTTATTTGTTATTAGTTTGTTTTTTAAATGATTTGTATGCATTTTGTTACCACGTTCTTTGTTACACAAACGTAATAAATGTACATACTGACTTGAAAACCTTACCTTGTCTTTATTGTAGTAGTTACAGTATGTAATATTTTCCAATATTCTGTCTTATTGTAACAAAATTCAGTGTGGTTGTTCAGTACACTCGTATCCTCTGGGAGAATTTGTACTGCTAATCAGCATCCCATGCATGGACCACCATTGAATGCTGCTCCAATAACATGGACCAACAATCAATAGTGGTCCATGCTGGTCTATGCTGGTTCAGCTGGTAACCAGATCCATGCTGATTACCAGCTGAACCAGCATAGACCAGCATGGACCAGCTAGATCAGCATAAACCAGCTAGACCAGCATGGACCAACATGGACCAGCATGGACCAGCTAGACCAGCATGGACAAGCAAGACCAGCTAGACCAGCATGGACAAGCAAGACCAGCTAGACCAGCATGGACAAGCAAGACCAGCTAGACCAGCATGGACAAGCAAGACCAGCTTGACCAGCATGGACAAGCTAGACCAGCAAGACCAGCTTGACCAGCATGGACCAGCTTGACCAGCTAGACCAGCACCAAAACACAACATATGCTGGTCTATGCTGGTTACCAGCTATGCTGGTCTATGCTGGTTTTTCCAGCAGGGACGTGTTTTGAATATAGCCTTCCTCTGCTAAAAACAACGTTCGAATTGAGACATGATGAGATTGGCTTGACAACGCAACAGATTTTTCATAAGCGATTTCAGGAAGAAATGTCCGGTACAAAACCGGTCCGGTATTATTTTTTTGGATCTGCACGCACACACACACACACACACACGCACACACACACACACACACACACACACAACTCTAAACACCCATTCAGACATTTGTCTACCTATACAACAAAGCAAATGACTATGTATTGTTTATAAACATTTTTTTTTCGACCAATCGCAACCGTTTTCTATTCAAGATTTTTTTAAACAGCTGTATAAAATGTAAAACCGCATTTTCGGAGTCGTGATTTGAGGTGTAACAAGCTAAGATGACGGGTAAGTTTTTAACTTAAGACGCAAATCTTTTTTTCTCTTTCTGGTTTAACATCTTTATTTTCAGACGCTATTGTCATATCGGACGGCGAGTGGGAAGAAATTCCTATTGAGGAATTAACTTGTAAAACTCCGGTCCACCTGGATGATTTGTCTAAAATTAATCGTGCGGTCGAGAATCTGAGTGAGTGGATTTTATAAATATATACGTAACATTCTTTTCTTCAGCTGAGAAATATCTCATTTTACAGAAAAGGAGGGGGTTCAACCTTACCCCGGAAGTGATAACTTTTACCCAACCACGCCTCCATCCACCAGCCGAACCGTCTTACATTCGTATCAGCCCAGCCATACCGTCAGATCACACGCGAATGCGAACGTGAAAGCTGTTCGTTACAGGACCATCACGCCACAGACGATCCTCGAAGCTGGTAAGTGATTACAAAATAGCGATTAATAAGTCAGAGATGTGTCGTTCATATTTATCGTTTTTATTCTCCAGAGCAACGGCCGACGGCCTACGCACCCCCAATATCTCAGCCCCCACCACCTCCAACCCCTTCTCATGCGCAGACGGATGGTAACGATAAAAAAAAACAACTGATTAATAAGTCAAAGATGACTCGTTCACATTTACCGTTGTTTTTTATACTTTCAGAACAACATCCGACAGCCGCTTCAATATCTCCGCCCACACCTCCTCCTCCCCCTTCTCCAGCACAGGGTAAGAGATTTATAAAAAGGTGGTTATTTACTTCAAAGATGATTCGTTCATATTTTTCATTATTTTTATTCTTTCAGAACAATCCGACAGCGACTCTGAAACCGCTGAACGTGCTCCTGAGCAGCCAGCCGGTAAGCTGTTTCACAAAACCGCTCTGCAGAGTATATTAAATTTTTGAAGTAAAAAAGATGATGTTTTTTATCCTTTCAGAACAACCCACGACCGACGAAGAGAACGCACCACCTCCTGCACCTGTACAGAGTAAGTTAAATTTATATATATAATTTATTAAAAGCTCGTTCATTTTATTTATTTTTACATCAGAAAAACGGTTGAAGAAGAAGAAGCGGGGCAGATTTACGCCACTTCAGAGATTAAACAGGATGAAGCTTGGGTACTTGCTCCTGCAAGTCAATTCCGGCCTGGTGGATGTGATGCAACAAGTTCTGGCTCTGTAAAAGGACGACGCAGATTTTTTTCTTCATTTTTAGTAGGTTTTTAATGTCTTTTGTATCATGAGTGAAAATTGGTTTGATGACCTTTCAGATTTGTTTGAAGTAGATGATGAATTAAACGTAGATTTGTTAGATCGAATTTTAGATAATGAAACCCCCCCCCCCTCTTCATCCATCCTGCGAAAATCTGTTAACTGACTGGTTTGATGTAAGCGGACTGAGTGAAGTAGATGAATTAGCTTCAGATAGTGAGATCTTAGACGATATTTTAGCATCCCAAGCCGTTTCAAACGAGGTCGATCAAATACTAGCAAATTCAGATCCGCCTTCATCAGAAGCAATAAACGAAATTTTGAGACAAATAGAACACCAGCAGCGCGTAAACGAGATCAATCAAATACTAGCAAATTCAGATGAGCCTTCATCAGAAGCTGTAGATGAAATTTTGAGACAAATAGAACACCGGCAGATCGGAGGGAGCGTAAACGCAGCTTTTAACCAGCGTGAAATTAGAGAGAGAGTGTCTTTTCAAGCAATCAACGACCCAGCCGAGTTTTATATTAATCTGATGGAAATATTAAACAGGTTTGCTGAAAGAGGAAGCCAGATCGCGCGTCCCAACGATAGAGTCCAGTTTGAAATTAATACTTTGCACACGACGCACCACGTTAATTTTAATTATGACGGATCAAATATGTTAAATCAGCTTCAGTATTTACTGGATCTGTTAGTCCAATCAAATGAAGCATTAGAGGCCGACAACGAATTTAATTTCAGACTGCAAGTGATAAATAATCCGTCCGGCGGCGGAAAACGAAAAATCGAAACCATTCTGGATCACGAATTAGTCAATAAAAAACGAAACCATCTCATTTGCCCTCCAGAGGCCAATCAGCCGTTGTGTTTTGCGCTAAGCATAGCCGGACTGTTAAATCCCTCAGCGAGAGATACAGAATTATTGAATGTGGCTAAAAATATTCATCAACAGGCAGGGCTTCAGGAGCAATCAACCGTTTCATTTAGCGACGTGATTCGATTTGAAAATATTGTTCAAAGAAAAATAATCATTTTTTACAGATCCGACAGAATCATTTCTAAATTTGAAACAGATTTTAGCGATCGATCAAATCCGTTGTTCATTTTGCTACTGAACCAACATTATTACGGCATAAAAAATATTAAAGGTTTCTTAGGAGCCAAATATTTTTGTTCATGGTGCTTTTCCGCTTATAATAACATGAACGGACATCATTGTAAATGGTTCTGTCGCGTGTGTAATACCGATTTATGCAAACGGACAGAAACGTCTCTCATCACATGTTCTGATTGTAATCGAATATGCCAAAATGTGATATGTTTTCAAACTCACAAAACACCTGTTTTAAGGCCTCAAGCAAACAGGTTAGTTTCTCCTTGCGAAATGTTTAAAAAATGCACCATTTGTAAACAAACTTATTACATCGCCATGGGTGGAAATGGCTCACAGCACGTTTGCTCAGCGACCAAATGCATCGTTTGCAAACAGTCGGTGGTCACGGATGATCATCGCTGTTTTATTCAGCTTGAAAAAAAAGATGACGGTTTAACGGAAAAGGTTATTTATTACGACACTGAAACGTTTACGGATCAGAACGGTGTGCATACACCTTTTTTAATCTGTGCAAAATCCGATTCAGGCGACGTTTGGGAGAAATTTGGTTTAGATTGCATTAAAGATTTTATTATGCAGATGCGTCGTCCTAAATTCAGCAATTATACATTTGTTGCACACAATGCGCGCGGATTTGATGCTTATATAATTTTGAGAGCTATGTGTCAATTAAAAATTGTTCCCAAAAATATACTCATGCAAGGCTGTAAAATCCTGAGTTTTCACGATCCAGATTTCGGGTTGAGATTCATTGATTCCTTAAGTTTTCTCATGATGAAATTAGCTAACCTTCCAGCTGCTTTGGGCTTTACAGATAAAACTAAAGGTTATTTTCCTCACAGACTTTCATCGCTTGAACATCTGAATTATAAAGGGCCTTATCCAGATGTCAGCCATTATGGGTTTGAACAAATGTCTCCGGAGCATAAAAAAATATTTTTAGAATGGTACACCGATGTGTCTAAACAGCAGCTGTTTGATTTCGGAAAGGAGGCCGTGTTTTATTGTAGAAACGATGTAGAAATTCTGCGTAAAGCATGCGGTATTTTCAGAGAGGAGTTTTTTAATGAAACAGGTATCGACCCGCTGAAATCTGTCACGATCGCTTCAGCTTGCATGCGCGTGTTTAGATCAAAATTCCTAAAACCAGACACATTAGCCATTCCTTGTCCGCTCGGCTATCGACCGCAACAAAAACCATTTTCAAGTTCAAGCATCGTGTGGCTGGAATGGGTTTCACGCAGTCAAAATGTAGACATTCAACACGCTTTAACGCCTTTGGGGGAGTATAAAGTGGGAGATTTTTATCTCGACGGATATGCTGTGATTTCAGGCGTCGAACAAGGGTTTGAGTATATGGGTTGTTTTTTCCACGGCTGTCCAAAATGTTTCTTACAGTCATCCATATGTCCTCTGAGAAAAATCACTTTTGGTGAAATTTATGACAAAACCGTCGAAAAGCTTCAGTCGTTGGAAACTGTGCATCGATTAAAAATGAATGTCATTTGGGAACATGATTGGCAGGAGATGGTAAAAACTGATCCGGACGTGAAACAGTTTGTCTCAAGATTTGACCCACCGCCAGCTCCTCTCTCACCTCGTGAAGCCCTGTATGGAGGCAGAACTTGTCCGGTTCGGCTGAGGCATTCGGCTCAGAGCGGTGAAAAAATCCACTATGTGGATTTTACGAGCCTGTACCCTTATGTAAACGCCACACAGACTTACCCCATAGGCCATCCCAAAATTCATGTTAAAAATTTCAGAGATCCAAGTCACTATTTTGGCTTGATTAAAGCTGTCGTTTTGCCACCCAGAAAACTGTTTTTCCCTGTTCTGCCTTTTAAAACATCCAAAGGTAAACTTGTTTTTACACTATGTCGCACATGCGCTGAAATGAATAATCAATCTGATTCTTGTTCACACAGCGCGTCTCAACGTGCTTTGACGGGGGTTTGGGTGAGTGTAGAGTTCAATTACGCTTTGGAGTCAGGTTACCGTCTGGTGAAAATGATTGAAGTCTGGGATTTTGAGAAAAGCAGTAAAGATGTGTTCGCAGGTTACATTAACACGTTTTTGAAGCAGAAACAACAAGCGTCTGGTTTTCCTGAAAGATTGATTGACGATGACTCGAAAAGAAAATACATTCAGGACTACAAACTTCATCAGGGAATACAATTAGATGAGTCTAAGATTCAGCACAATCCTGCTAAGCGTGCCATTTCAAAATTATGTCTCAATTCACTCTGGGGAAAGTTTGGTCAAAGAGATGATCTTGTACAAACCACATTTCTTCAAAAACCTGATGAATTTTTTGACATTCTGTTTTCAGGTAAACACAAAGTTAAATTCTTCAGCTTTGTCACTTCAGGAGCCGTTCTGGTGCAGCACAGTTTGACAGAAAAATGCCTAACGACTCCTGGCAGAAGCAACAACATATTTATCGCCGCTTTCACCACAACTTATGCCAGATTGAAATTATTAAATGCGTTGAACAAACTGGGAAATCGCGTCATTTATTACGATACAGATTCTATAATTTATTCTGTCAAAGAGAATGAGTGTGTTTTACCAACAGGACCGCTGCTGGGGGATTTAACCGATGAACTGCACGGCGATTCCATCACAGAATTTGCTTCATCCGGTCCAAAAACGTATGCTTACAAAACCCGGGACCGCCAGCAGGTGGTGCTAAAGGCTAAGGGTATCACACAGTCATTCATTTCATCTGATCACATCAATTTTGACAGCTTAGCGCTGCTGGTTGAGGGGTACGTGGCTGGAGAAAGGGGAAGATTTTTGCAAACTCGGCAGGAGATTGTCAAGAGGGATAAAAAAGGTCTCACTCTCTCGAATGTTTCATTTGTGAAAAGGTTTCGTGTGATTTTTGATAAGCGGAGGTTATTTGCTGACGGCAGTACAGAACCATTTGGGTATTAAAAATGGAAACTGATTTTGACGCTAGACTAAAATTTCCATTCAGTGCACAAATTGCTGGTCCGTCAGGCTGTGGAAAAACCTTTTTTGTAAAAAGTATTTTGGAAAATTGTATGCAATGTTTAACTGAAATGCCAGAAAACATCGTGTGGTTTTTTACATCTTATCAACCTATGTATGATGATCTTTGTAATAAAAGTATTCGATTCGTTCAAGGTCTCCCGCTTTCATTCGAGGATGATGATTTATTTCCATCGGGTCATAACCACTTGGTGATCTTGGATGACATGATGTCTCAAACGTCCAGCCATCCTGGAGTGCTAAAATTATTTACGCAGCTGAGACATCACAGAAATATGAGCGTCATTTTAATCACTCAAAATGTTTTTCATCAAGGAAAACATAGTCGTTCCATCAGCTTAAACACCAATTATTTGATTTTGTTTAAAAACCCTCGAGACAAATTGCAAATCAATGTTTTAGCAAATCAAATATATCCTACCCAAAAAAGATATTTCATGGAGAGTTTTCAAGACGCTACGTCAGAACCGTACGGTTATTTAATTGTGGATTTAAAAGCGGAAACGCCAGAATCTTTCCGTCTCCGTACGGGTTTACTTCCGGATCAGCTCACTGCGGTGTATTTGTCTAAAACAGAGCCATGTCAGCCCGGATAAAACGCAACGCCAAGATTCTACGTGCTTTGTCACGTATGAAGCCTCGCCAACGTCGGGAGTTTTTAAAAGGGTGCTCCGAGGACGTTCTGAAGGCTTTGTGCGAGATAGCTTTAAACGTGATCAAAGGAAATATACGTCTGTCGCCGCGTCAATTTCAAAAGTTGTCTAAAAGCAGAACGGTGCTCAGACAGTTGACTCATAACAAAACTAGCCTTTTTAAAAAAAAGAAGCTTTTAGTCGGCCAGAAAGGCGGATTTCTACCCATACTCTTAGCAGCCGCTGCGCCTCTGATCGGCGAACTGATAGGTGGCTTAATAAGGAAATAAACGATGGCTTCTCAAAAAATGTTTATGGTGACCCCCCAACAATTACGTCAGCTTGTTAAACCTACGATACGGGACGTGGCTGAAGAGAATCTTGACTCTGAAATGAAATTAATTATGCAGGAGACGGGATTAACGCCGTATGAGAAAATTAAAAAAATACAATGCGCTGCTACAGCGTTATTTAAAGTTGATGAGAAGCGGATTACACGAAAGCGCACCTCCCACTGAACCGCCCACTGTGACGGCTGAGCCTACGTCAGCTGTAGAAACAGCGGCTGACACACTCATTAATGAAACGCTACAGAATCTTCCTGTACGCGGAAGAAAAAACGCCGAGTATCTGCTGAAAATGACACGATTAAACTGGACTCCGACGGGGGAATTTAAATATAAAGGCGATGTGCAGAAAGGATCGCACATCCTTGACTTGATTAAAAGCATCAGCAACCCGTTAAAAAAACATCCACAATCAGAACCGACGGGTTGGACTCCTTTCCTAAAAACTCTAGTAGAAAAAAATGTGCCCTTATCTATCGTGTCCAATCCGCTAGCGAAACGTCAGATTACGCAACTCAGGAACGGAGGGGTTGTGCTTCCGGATTCTGAAGACGGTGTTTTGAAGAAAAAAAAGAAAAAACCGAGGAGAAATATCATTTTATCACCAAGCTGGAGCAATGTCCCCACTTTGAAGAAATGGATCAGCTTTACACCTTAACTCTCTTGTTTGTTCAATAAAACTTTATTCAAAACAAATTTCACAGTCCGTGACATTCTTTAAACATTTCAAGAGTACAATTCACCTGTGTGAAGTATACATCATGACGTTTGATGCAATTTGAAAATTTTTTAACAAAATGATAAACCATAGCATCATTTTTATCTACATTTTTATGATATTTAGACAGAATTTGTTTCAGAGAAAGTCCACAAGCCTTATGACACAGGAAAAAAACACAATGCTGGCCACAACGGTCGGATGCAAAACTCTGTAGCTGACGATCCTGATATTGTATTCTTGAACAACGTTCTGTTAGAAAATTCAGGATGTTTTCAGGGTAATATTTAAATTCAGGCGATAGACCGTAAGAGTCAAAAAATGTTCCGAGGCCATTTTGTTCCACAGCTAGCACCAACCAGTGTTCACCGGGTAAATGGACAGGATGAGTGTTTACCACAAAGTAGGCCGGTAGTCGAATGTTTTTTGGGACGGTAGACAGCTGATCAGACGCGTACACGCCACCAAAATAATCTCCCAGCAGGCTCGATAATATGCCGTCCAATTCGTGATTATCCATTAATAATAATCCACCAATACCTCTCTCTTTGAGTTTATCTCCAGAATGGAGTCGTAACACGCATACACAATGAGTGTAGCTGTGGCTCTCAGAGGTTCTCCAAAGCGCATCTCCATCCTCAGGTTGCCGGTGGAAACGGTTGAAAGCGCCTCCGAGTCATCCGCTGTGTTCAGATTAAAGGCAAAGAGTGTATACCCCTGTTGATTTTCCAACCTATTAATCGATAGAGGCAAATCTTTCAATTGTCTTGAAGTGGCTGTAAACAGATTATAAAATTCTCTGACCGATGTTCCCTGGTAAAAAGTAGGTTGGAAGGCTTTCGATGGAATCTGTTTTCCGTCTCTGGACAACGCCAGATATTCCACATTCATGTGGCGAAAATTAAAAGGCGAAAGATCTCGACGTCCTGTGTAAGCTTCGTGATCCACTAATCCTAAGACGATATATTTAGGAATGGCGCCGAGAAAGAGGTTCTCCAGATTACATATCCTCGAATTTTGTGGAATGGAATAAGTTTTGACGGTCACGCGTGAGAGCGGGTACATGGCGTTTGCTTTTAGTAAAGCAGACTCGTGACCCAAACGTACGGCGGGTGAAATATTAACTTTCTTCACAAAAAGCGATGCACCTAGCAGTTTCAGCTTGTAGGTGGAATCACGCGCCCCCATCAGGCAAAAAGCATCACACGCGCGTGTCAGTTTAATTCTGAGATCGACAGAATTTAAAAGAAGTCTTTCACAGAAAAATATATCAGAATGCAGGGGTCCTATCAGATCCACTTCTCTGGAGTTTTCTGTAAAAGTCGCTCGTTGATTAAGGCCTAAATTGCGTCCGTTAATTACAACGGTGGAATCGTGCGCGCCTGCGGTGTCTTTGAAGAACAATCCCGCGCTGAATTGAGAATTCAAACTCGCTTCAGAAAAGTTCAGCAGGGTTTCGATGATCGCTCTGTAGGGGTGCGTGGCGCTGGATTGTGAAATCAGATGATCGCCGAGAACCACGTCACATTGTGAGAAAATCGTGTTTATCGGGTAATTAATCAGACCGGTGGCAGCACCATCATCTAGCGGGCTGCCGTCATCGTTTGTAATTTTCACCCGCAAAAATAGAAGAGTGTCGTTTAAATCCAAATATTTTTCTCCATCTCCGGGGACAAAAAATTCTACAGGCCCGCCGTCCGTCAGGGCCGCTATGGGTAAAATTTCGCTGTAGATCTTATCTTCGATAGACAACTGCGTCATGGGTACGGTGAAGAGATCCAGTTCACTCAGCGTACATTCTGACGATTTGCTGTGGAGCAGTGACATGATTAAAAAATATCAGAGCCTGTCTGACGAGACTTCCTCCTCTTTTGCTTGCGTTTTGTAACTGGAGCTTTGATGCGTCGGTCGCTTCGTGATGTAGATGTCTTTAAACGCCTGCCGGGGGGTCTTTTGCGAACACGCCTCGACAGAACCATGAGGCCTGACCCCTCTTGGGCATTAGGGTCATTGATTTTACCGACGGCTCTCGTCAACACATCTGACACGATTCCTGTAGCGGCCTTTTTGAGATGCGGTTTAGCCAGAGCAAATCCTTTTTTAACAAAAGGTGATATGAATCGAAACAGTCTTGAAAATATCGATCCAAAGCCACGTCCGTACATATAAGGAACACCGCTAAAACCTGGTAAACCATGACCGGCCTGAGTGACGTAATAATTGATAAAACGGTTGGGATCGTTTCTCTGCAGGTGATAAATCATGTCTGCAAGACGTACGAGCGTAACTGACTCTCTCACCCTGTTTCACGAGCGTTATATTATTGTATTTCTCTGATGTACAGGCCTGAAATGAAGCCTCACCGTTGTTTTTCCGTATAAGAAGTGAATCGGCTCATTCTGATCAGATTTTATTTCGATATGAATGCTTTCTATATGATTCATAGAAACGCTGATGTAATCCACAGGATTAAACACATGAGTGACCGTGTGACCGAAGGTCCCTTCAACTTTCACCGTACGTAATAAAGGCGCAAAGACGTCCCCGACCAACTGCTCGGTCACGACATCCGTGTAGCAGTAAAACTGATATAGACCGCCTGTTAAATCGGGTGGGTGAGGCGCCGATTTGATCGGTTCATCGAGGCCTGAAGTACCTTCAGGCGTCAACCACTCACCCGCGTTGAAACCTAACAGATAGGCCAGAGGCGCTAAAAATCTAAATTCTATTTCATCACCGATCTGATATTTGAGAATGGGGTCGGGGAATCTGTGAATGAGATAGAAATCAGGATCAATCTTTCTCATAGCAGTCTCACATTCCATTCTAAGTGTTTGGATAGCTTTATAATATCCGGGAGTAATCGGAGCTCTGTTGATTTTCTTAGGTTCTTTCACTCGTCGCCATTCAACAAACGCACGATCGTTCGGTAAATTAAACCACGAGTGCACGTAAGTGATTTCAGACAGTCCCACTTGCCACCTGCCATTGAGATTGATGTGACGGGCTAGATCGGTTCTGTAACTGGCAATCGTGTTATTTTTAAACACTTCGTTACTGGCGTTAGAGGGCAATGTGATATAAAAACCCTCCTCTTGTCTCAGATCCATTTTTTTATTGTATCTGTTTTTTTAAACGTCGTGCAGGTCTGAGGCTTTAATCCAACTGGAAAATTTTTGAGGCCAGCCAAGCCATTTAACAAAAACTTGCTTCTGGCCTCTGTAAGTTCTGCGCTTTAAAATTTTTTCAACGTGGAAGGATCGTTCGGTCGATAAGTTTACTTTCTGCAATTCGGGTTCATAAAATGACCCTTCAATTTTTTCCCCATCAAAATCTTTGAGTTTATAAACCGGCGGTGCTCGATGAAGACACTGGTCCACTGTGAACAGCTCGTGCGTGAAACTCTGCTCATATTTTTTATCAAAAACACCTCTGAGTTTGGAAATTCTCACAACGTCACCCCTGTTAAACTTCATTTTCTTTGCAGGCTTCGGTGCGGTGGTCCCGTAAAGGTTGCGAAACACTTGCCATTGATTTTCCGTGTTAACTTCAAAGGGGGCCATTTTGATAGAAGTGTGGTAGCTATGATTATAACCTTTCACCAAATCTTGAATCACATCTATGTAGCGATGGGTGTTTTTGGCTGTGAAATATCTCCACATTCTACCTTTTAGAGTCCTGTTAAATCTCTCCACAACGCTGGCCTTTACGCTGCTGGCTGTGGCAAAATGCACAATTTCGTGTTTCTTCATGAGGGCTTCAAATTTCTTATTAAAAAATTCTTTACCGGAATCCGTTTGCAATTTTTTAGGGACACCGCTGTCTTTCAAAACTGAAGCAAAAGCTTCTGTAACATCTTTCCCCGATTTGTTTTTCAGGGCTCGTACATAGGCTTTCTTTGAAAATACATCTATGACGGTTAATAGGTAATTAAAGCCGTCGTTTGATTTTGACAAGGCCTACATGTCGCATAAGTCAGCTTGAAACTGTTTTAGCGGCCCTGAGACAAAAACCTTATTTCTCGGAAAATGAACTCTTGCAGGTTTGTGAAGTATATAGGCGTCTTGTTCTGAGAGAAAATCGCGAGCCTTATCCGATGAAACTTTCTCCCCAATATCTTGTTGTAAACCGGTTCTAAACCTTTCCACACCACCGTAACTACCCTGATGTTCTGGTGTAAAATAAACCTTTTTCATTACCTCCTCCATCTCTGATGAATGGTTGGCAAAAATGATGCATAATTGTTTTCATTAGTTCTTTTTATTTCATAAATTGTACACACAATCTAATCAGAACTAAAATCTAATGACGCTACCGTCAGAAATAAAATCTAATCATACTGTAAAAAACAGCAGTCATCAAATATAATCATACTGTAAAAACAGCAGTCATCAAATATAATGAATAAAATCACACAGTCTAATCTAAACACTAGTCAGAACTAAAATCTAATCATACTGTCGTCAAATATAATAATAAAGTTGTAGAAGAGACCCTCCGCAGCTCGCTCACTCCATCACCACCCCGGACAGCGCGTCCAGGTCAGCTTTGGACAGGCGATCGTACACCGGGAAAATGTCTTTGTGAATGGGCATCACAGCCCTGAATCCGTGCAGCTGCGTCACAGCCATGGTGAACAGAATCTCAGTGTCCAGAGGCTGGAAGCCGTGCAGACTGAGAAAACTTTGAAGAGCCGGAATCAGTTTAGGTGTTAAAACCCTGCGAATAATGTCCGTAAAGTGAAAATCGTAAAATAATTCATTTTCAGCTACGTAAAGACATTCGTGTTGCCGTTGACTGGGATGATCGATCTTGCATCCGTGGCAGATGGTTGGTAAGTGAGCTTTGATCGCCATGTTGACCAAGTGAAGAAGACCCATTTTCACACGGTCTACTTTGTCTTCTGAAAACACCCAGTCAGGCAGACGGTGAGGCTCCTCATCGGTGCTCTGGATGTCGAGGGGTTGCACATCCTCCTCCTCCTCATGACCTGGCGGCGGCTCAGGGTTTGATGTCACCAAAGGTGGATCAGCCCCGTCGACCCAGGGCCTGAATGGTACGTTCTCCGGAACCTCCATGATGGTGGGGAGTCGTGATAGGTTATCCTCTGGAAAACACGGTGGCGCCGATGCGGGCCTCGGACTGCCGTTGTATCTCGGCGGTGGTGGTGATGGTAGCGATCTGGACCTCGGACTGGTGTTGTATCTCGGTGGTGATGAATCCGTTAGTACCCAGCTCGGTGGTGGGCTCCAAAGGTCTTTAAGGGTCGTCTGATTGTAGAACCCCGTCATGCTGATGCCTTAGATCGTCTGGATGAAATGGTTTCTAACTGTAAGCTCTTTATAACTAGTGCTGGGTGGGGGGCGTGGTATGATGATGCAACCTCCTCCTCCTCCTAAGGCAGGTCTTAGAACTCCAGCTTTTTTCGCACTGTCAGAATGTCGTTCCAACAGCGGCTGGTACGAAAAAGTGAAGTAATACGATCCTCCACTTCATTTATTTTTTCACACCAGGCTTCGAAAGGTACAACCTGTAGAAGGCGGTAAATTCCGCATACAGAATGCACATTCTCCAGCACAAAAAAGAGCTCAAATCCTCTCACACGGACCGAGGCCTTGAACATCCACTCTCCATCAGCATCCTCTTCCCCCTCCCATGAAGCGCTGAATGCTGTCACAGCGTTCTGGATTTCATCCAGCGTTGGAAGAGCTTGCGGCCCGCTGCGATTAACAGGCGGACGAGGTCTCTCTTCATCATCTCTGTGCACCTTGCGTGGAACAGCCAGCCTGAGCACAGCCCAATCGTTGTAGGAGAGAACCGCTGGTGAGTTTGATAAATTGGATTTAAGAGGTTCCCCCTCAGCCACATCTTGGATTAAACACAGTTCCTTAGTGTCGTAGCTGAACCGGTACCCAAAACTACCGGAATAGCCGTAAGGTTCCAACTGCCATATTTGCTCCAAGATCTCTTTACCGCCGAAAGGAGGAACCTGCACTCTGCAGATGTAAAATGTAGATTTGCGGGGAGCACCAATTCCAGCCGGCATCTGATGTATAGCGATGGATTTTTCACAAAGCATGGTTTTCGACAGCGGTGTATCCACGCTCTCTTCTTTCACTTTTTGAGTTGAAGTTGAAGCGTCGGATGTAGTAGGCACCTCTTCCTCGTGGCTTGGTGCTTCATGCATCTCCTCGTGGTTCATCATTTTTTCTTAGAGCTCGGCTTTTCACCATTCGGACAGATCTGAGCTTTTAAAGAGTTATACACAATAGGATTACACTCAGAAGGGAGGGGGGCTGTGGGAACCGCTGGGTAACACAATAAGAAACTTCACACGCCATTACACACATTAGCCTATGACGTGGGGAATCATGGACATCTGGACACGTTCAACAATACGCCATTGATGATGCGGCGTGGGGGGTCTAGGCCATCTGGACGATCAACAATACACATGTCCATTTGATTAATGATACGGAAGGGGGGGGGGCAAAGATTGAACAATACACCTGTCCATTTGATTAATGATAGGAAGGGGGGGCAAGGTCAAGGGTCAAATGAACAATAGGACTGAAAGGTCAAAAAGGTCAAAGAACAATAGACCTGTCAAAAAGTTTGACGAAAGGTATCTTATAATTCTCTCTGGGGCCGTTTAGCTCTCATACTTCTCCGTCTCCTGGGGAGTGTTGCAAAGCAATTCCCGGACCGGACAGCAGAGGGCGGAGAGCTGTTCTGTGGTATCCTGTCATGCATCGGTCCAAAATAGTGTGATGATATTGTGTTTTTTGTACATAACAGACATTTAACAGACAAATTTGTCGCATTCTCCTACACATCTTCACGGGCTCGCCACAGTAAATATTCTATTTGGCGAGAGATAAACTTTATTGTATTTATCCTAGTGAATCTATAATTAAACGGGTAAACTAGTAGCACCACATCCAACATCAAAGAAAGTAAAATGTTATTATCAGGAGAGGGAGAATGTTTAAGTGGTTAGCAGCAGTGTGCTAGCTGATGGCCCCCTCCATGAGGCCACCACAGCTCAGCAGAACACCATTGTAGCTTCTTCTGGGGAGAAAAACACTTAGAGAAAAAATAAAGTTAACAGCTGAAATAGCAGGAAATAATACAGTTAAAGAGCAGATTGTAGAAGAAAGAAACCCCTGGGTTAAACTGGTCTGTCTACTGCATAATGCTGAACTCTAACATGTGTCCTCAGGGAAGGACCTGATTGGTGTCCAGAACCTGCTGAAGAAGCACCAGGCTCTGCAGGCTGAGATCACAGGTCATGAACCTCGCATCAAGGCTGTCACCCAGAAAGGAGAGACCATGGTGGAGGAGGGTAGAGCAGGTCTGGTCCTGACATGTTTCTGAGGTGTCTGCAGGTTCTGGCTCACTTTTTTTGGGTCCAGGTCACTTCGCTGGTGAGGAAGTGAAGACTAAACTGTGGGAGCTTCATGGACGTTGGGAAACGCTGAAGGCCAAGGCGTCCCAGAGAAGGCAGGACCTGGAGGACTCTCTGCAGGCCCAGCAGTACTTTGCGGATGCTAATGAGGCCGAGTCCTGGATGAGGGAGAAGGAGCCCATCGTTGGAAGTCCAGACTAAGGGAAAGACGAGGACTTGGCCGAGGTATGGAAGTCCCTTCCTGAGAAACTCCAATCGCTTTTCTTTGCTCTCTTTCCAGTCCTTCATAATTAGTGTTTCTGTATTTGTCATTTCCTTCGGTTGTCTACCAGACGTCGTTGCTCGTTTGAGCGTTTCATGGGTTAGGGGTAGAAGTGCTGGCCTCGCACCGGAAGTGATGACAAACGTGTTCCCGGCGCTCTTATTTCAAACGGTTTACAAGCTGTGATGTGTGTTCCCGCTGCAGAGCAGCCATGACACGTGGCAGCCGGCAGAAGGCTCACGCTTTTCCACTAAACAGCCGCAGAGCTGCGTCTGCGGTGAACTGAGCAGGGTTTGTTTTACGGTGGCGGATCCGATTGGACCATCGCTGCGAGAAAGCTCCACTTGTGTCAGACGAGCTGAAGGTTCTGATGTTCTGCTCCATAGGCTCTCCTGAAGAAGCACGAGGCCCTGATGTCGGACCTGTCAGCTTACGGCAGCAGCATCCAGGCCCTGAAGGAGCAGGCCCAGTCCTGCAGGGTGAGTTCAGAACCCTCGGCCCGTCAGAACATTCTTATCCACCACGTTCTAACACCAGACCTGTTAACCCGACAGCAACAAGGTAATCAGCAGGTGCTTTTGTCCTGCAGGACCTGAAGGCCAACGAGTCCCGCCTGAGGGACATCAACAAGGTGGCATCTGAACTGGAGTCAGAAGGTCTGATGGCTGAGGAGGCTCCTATGGTTCAGGCTCAGGTGAGCGTCACCTGTCTGCAGCAGCTGGTCCCTCTCACTTCCTGGTTTAACTCTGCTCGTCTCTGTTTGTAGCAACAAGAACATCTGGGTTCTGCTCCTGGAAAGGTGCATGTTGTCCTCCGCCTCCACCAGAACCAGACGTGGTGTTTTTGTTACCACTCATTTGTTTGTTTACAGGATGAAGCCGACTCTAACACGGCGTCACCCTGGAAGGTGAGTTCATTCAGCTGATCAGAGGTCACCTCTGATGGCAGCAGTCACGGCCGACCGTGCTGACATCACACAGGAATTCAGGTGACCCGGCAGGCACCAGGTGCTGGTGAAAGTGGGCACATGTCAGCTGGTTGCCATGGCTACAGTGATCTTTATGCATCTGTATGACTGCTGACTGGTGTGTGTTTCCTGTGACCTTTGACCTCAGACCGTACGGTTGGGCGTTCAGACGACGGCTAACTTTAATTCCATCAAGGTAAGAGGAAGCTCTTCCCTTCCTGTCTGAGCGATCCGTCTCCAGGTTTCCTCGTCCGGCGTCCAGCCCGCTGGCGTCCACCTTCATCTCACCTCACTTCATTTATAGTGCAATACTTTCACATTATCATTTTCCCACACTTCTGTATACCTGTATTTTGTTGTTTTTCAATAAAGAATGACAAATTATTTAAGTTTGGTTTTTGTTGCACACAAATATATATCTGTAAAAAATATCTACAAAGCTAATGTTTACATAACAAGTATGATTGGGTTTTGCAATACGGCACTCAAGTTTATTTTAGTAAGATTTTCAAACCAAGTAGTTAGTAAAGAACACATTTCTATTGTCTGCTAAGAAACTGTTGGGATTTAAAATGGGCCTGTTGTACAAATAACTTGTAAATGATTATTCCTCACTTTTGTCTTAACCAAAGAAATTCCAGTAATTGAGCAAAAATATTTATTTTTAACACTACATTTTATAAAACAGGGCGCAAAGTGTCGGCACATGTATGTATGTCGATGGTCCGCCCCAACCAAACCAGGAGACACAGACGTCAGGGAGGCCAAGGTTGTCTCCGACGGTCTCTGCAGCTCTCTGGGCACCATGCCTCACGTAGCTGTCTCCAATGTTCCAAATGGCTATGGAGAAAAAATAACAGGTTTGTCATAATTGTTTAAAGTACAAAACCATACATGAAGTGGTCAAGACAGGAACTTACACGCTGCATTGTGTAGCTGATGCTGGAGACACACAGGCTGCCATGGTGACCTTTTAACAGGTCTAAGAAAAAAATGTAATAAAAGAATGAAACTTGAAAACTCCCAGACCTCATGTCATATTTACTAATCAGCTATGGCTGATTTATTGTTTGGATCACAGTGAGTTACACTAATTCTAATATATTTTTATTTCTATTACACATACATACTTTTTAACTGTTATTTTCACATGACTGTTATCAGGCTCTCTTGTTCTGGTTCTCATGATAATTCCGTGTATTCCAGTAAGTTATCTTGTGCTTACTTCATCTGTATAATGTCTCTTTACTTTTGGTAAATTGTACTGAGTCCAGAATAAAGGCTAGTTGGCTGTACAAGATACAAACAAGTATTACGTTTTGGTAATATATGAAACACCGCCAGCATCTGTTAGAGCCTGTGGCGGGGTGCTGAGGGCCGGCTCCAGCCCAGGAATGAGCTCTCCACGCCGGCCGGGAGGGTTTGAAACACCGCCATCCTCTCCTCTGCTGGCTGTTCATTCTGTTATGGTTACCGGTGCTTGTGTTGCAATGTGAAACGCTTGGTCTCAGATTTTGTAAGAAAGATAATAAAATGTCCCCCCAAAATACGACTTAAATATATTTTCTCTTCTTCATGATACATTTAATGGCTGGTGCGACTCAGGAGTGATAGCACCGAAAAAAACTACTGAAAACTTGCTCAAAGCAAAATGTTTTCATTACGGAAATAAATTATAAACTTACCGATTTAAAACTTTTTTAATACAGGTACTTCTCACGAACAGGCGCAGAAAACCTCCACCTAAACTCCGTGTGAGGGTCAGGTCGTTGGGTGTTCCAGTTAGCTCCGGTTGAATTGAAGCTAGGTGGCTACATCCGTTAGCTCGGCTCCCACCTCCGCTTTAGCTTTGGGTTAGCCAGGGTTAGCTTCAGGTTAGCTCGTAGCTAGTTCGTCACTCGATCCCAGCCTTACAGCCCCACCCTCAGCGCCTCCTCTCTTCCCTTTTATGGAATTGTCTGGGCTGGACGGAACCTGTGACACGGTCAAAATGGCGGTGTTGGCCACCTCCCATTATGGACAAAAAACGTGTTATTGGAGTCTATGGAATCCGTTTGTCCAGTATGTACACTCTATGGGTTCCTTATATAGGAAACACTTTTTCTGATTGGCTTAATGAACTGACCTGGATTGCAATGTTTATTATGTGAAGTGCCTTGAGATGACTCTTGTCGTGATTTGGCGCTATATAAATAAAATTGAATTGAATTGAATTGAATTGAAGACCCTCACACCGACCCCCAGCGAAAGCAGCGCTGGAGGTCCTGGCGTCGCTAGGTGATGGGACCCCGGCTTTTGAAGGACCAAATAATGTCATGGATTTTATCAATATGTTTATCAATAACCCATTTCCTATAGTTGGAGAGAAAAGGGAGACAAAGAACAACAAGTCAACCAGTTATAACTGTGGCAGATGCAAGAGGCAAAATGCACCGAACATCCGGTCACAGAGTTTATTTATAGAGAGGGAGAGATTGTGTCTGTGTGTGTGAAGTCAAGAATGTGTGTGTGTGTGTGTGTGTGTGTGTGAGTGGCTTGTGTGGGTGTGTCTGAATGAGTGAGTATGCAGAGAGGCATAGAGCAATACATTTACATTGAGTTGATTTAGTCCATGATCAAGAATTAATAAACATAAAATTTCCCATAACAACTACAAAGCAGGCAATGCTATAACAAAAACTAAAAAGTTTTAAAAACTTTCTTTTTGGCATCAAAATGTCATTTCTGCTCCTAAATTTTGTTGTGTGTGCTGCAGGTCACAACACTGAGCATGTGCAGTGTGAATCACAAGGTTTGTAAATGGTTCCTGATTGGAAATATTGGAAGTGTTACAACTAACCCGTGTTACAACCATGCCCGATCTCCCCTACTTTTACTTTGAACAAAAATAAACTGTAAATAATGAATTTGGCTTGATTTTCAACATATAAGAAAGATTAAAGCATGCTAGGAAATCTGTTCCATCCAATCAATAATCAGCTGAATATTAAACACTAGAAAAAAAAAGAAAACAATCTTTTATATAGAGCCTCTCAAGATAAAAATCATGAGGCGCTTCACAAAAACAAAAAAAAAGTAATATAAAACATTAATCATTTCAAAAAATGATTAAAAATTTGTTTAAAATTAGAAGAATTCGTGATTAAAAACGTAAGGAAAGGGAAACATCAAACATGATAAAACTGGTTATTTGTTGTCAGTTGTACCGTTAGGGCTGCACTTTCAGCACAGTTTTGTTGGATATTGGTCTATTATTTTCTCTCAGTTGGCCCTGCTATGAGACAAAAAAATGTTTTCACTTTTTTCATTACTCCGGCAGATTTTTTTGTAATTTTCTGAGACCGCTTGCAAGTGCTGCCGTGGCCCAGAGGTTAGGTGCTTGTTTGTTGCATTGGGTGGTTTATGGAGTTGACCCCATCTTCTTGCTTTTATTGAACAAAGCTCTGTTTTTAAACACCTGTCAATACACTGCTGTGTTGTAATTATACTTCACACAAATAAACAGTGCAATGGTGGCCCCACCAGATGATATTACACCTCATAGAAAGTCTAAATATTATATTTTTATTTAATCTGGCCATTTTAATTAAATAACTTAAATAACTAAATTGGTAATACAAATTTTATCTTTTGATCATATTGAATTCAACACATTGAGCCTCAGTCAAAAGACCAAAGGGTACAGTCTCGATTATTACCAGCAGATGACAGCAAAATCAAAGCTGTGATCTAGTCCTCTTGCTGTATGGCTAAGTGGGTCAGACCAACAGAATTAGTCGTGTGCATTAAAAAAAAGTTTCAGCCACTATTGTGACCAGGGTAAATGGACTCTCCCTTGTAAACTAACTATAGTGAGTTAAATAAAAGGTAACTTGATTTCTTTTTTTTTAATAATTGTATTTTTTCTTGCTTCTCATTAAAAAGGCTTTTCAACTCAAGCAAATTATGTTCAATCTTTCAATCAGTAGTGAGATTTTGTTTAATGTGTGTTAAATCCCTCCTGAAGGTCTCAGGGTCTCTGGTGTCCTAGGTGACATGCCAGATGTTTTGATCATATTTCTGAAAATATACATTGCAGCGATACTGTGTGGGGATCAGCTTCAGTCCTGATAAAACTTTAGTGCATGAAAGTAACAGAATGGATACCCAGACATCCCTGTTCCCAGAGATATTCCCCAGGTCCCTCCGGGGAATTTCAAAGCGCTCCCAGAGCAGAGAGGAGAGTACAAAGAACCACCTTTCGTCAAGAGTTTTGACAGGTCTATTGTTCTTTGACCTTTATGCCGCATGAAGTTATTGTTTGTAGTCCCCTTTTGTGAAGATGCATAATGATGATCTGCTTTGATGTATTTAATCTGCACCCTATATGTCAAGAAATGAATTGATGACTGTTGTTTGTAGTCCCCTTTTGTGAAGATGTATATTGATGATCTGCTTTGATCTGAACCACTTTAGTTTCGCTTGATAACTGTTTTGTGTTAACCCCACAGCCCCTCTCATACATAATACCCCACATCCCTCCCTCTAACCCTGCTTGCCTCTTTAAAAGCTTAAATCCATTTCAGCGGACAGACTGAGATCGTATCAGAATGGTGGAAGGCCGAAGAAATACCTTTAAGAAAATGGTGAAGCAAGAGGAGCTGAATGAAGTGTCTACAACCAAGAGCACAGATAGGGTGAGGGATGGGGGATCTGTGTTGCCCCGAAAATTCCAGCCAAATCATCTGCTTCAGGCAAAGCCGGTTCTGGCACGGCTAGCCCCTTGCGGACCACAGCCGCGGAGATGATGGCAGGCAGCTCCTGGAGCAGTGCTCTAACTGCTGGCAGGGAGGAGCGAGAAGTCAGTGGAGCAGAAGGACCCGCTGAGCAAGGCTCGTCGACCTCCGTGTTGTCCAGGAGGGAAGAAGGGCTATGGCAGCCAGCCTTGTCATACTCCTCACTGTCGATGACATCGTCCAGTCGGTTGAAGCCAGCCGGCTCCTGGCCGACGTTGAAGAACTGTAAGGCATTGTCCAGCGAGTACGTGTCAGCCACTGGAAATTCCTCGTCGGCGGTGGGGGTGAAGTACTCGACCCGGCGGATCTTTTCAGCCACGGGCAGAGCGGCACAAAACGGGCACGAGGCCTGGGGGGTCAAGGCCAGGCCAGCGTGATGAGCCCAGAGACAGACCTCACACTTGACTTGCAGGTCGCCGCTGGAGATGGAGCCCGTCTGGCAGGCCGGGCAGGTCCTGGCGTCGCTGGACATGGTAGGTGAGTAGAATGCTTCTTGAATAATTGCTCTTTAAAGGAAGCTCTTAAGCTTGGCTTGAAGAGATAACGGAGGCGAACAGTGGAGTCGCCCCACTTATATACCCACAGAGGTTCCCAGCATTGGTGGGCGAACATTTAAGCTCTTCATGATTGGCTGATGCTGAGATCATCCTTCCAATAGCAGCTAGCTTAAGGGCTAAGACTAGACAAAATAGAACTCATTGATCTCGTTATCTGATGAGTTTATTTGTAGTGAGTACAAAATTTGGTAAAAGTCTCTGAAAGTGTTGTTTATTCTTTCAGGGTCATAAACTATATTCCCGGTTGAGTCTTTAACAGCAGATATGGTAGTTTTCTCTTTATTAATTTTTAACTGGCTAGCTAGAAATTTACCTGATTTATTACTATGTTCAAAGTTTTCTATTCAGAGTCTGTGCTAAAAATTGTGTCTTTTTGTCAATAATTCCAAGGTGAGGATTGGGACATAGATCGACCGGTAAATCGAGAGCCTGGCTTTCTGGCTCAGCTCCCTCTTCACCACGACAGATCGGCTCAGCGTCCGCATCTCTGCAGATGCTGAACCAATCCGCCTGTCGATCTCCCGATCCCTCCTACCCTCACTCGTGAACAAGACCCCAAGATACTTAAACTCCTCCACTTGAGGTAGGACCTCTCCCCCGACTCGGATTTGGCAAGCCACCCTTTTCCGGTCGAGAACCATGGTCTCAGATTTGGAGGTGCTGATCCTCATCCCAACCGCTTCACACTTGGTCACGAACCTACCCAGCAAGAGCTGAAGGTCAGAGCTGGATGAAGCTAGGAGGACCACATCATCCGCAAAAAGCAGAGACGAGATTCTCACTCGACACACTCCACACCACGGCTGCGCCTAGAAATTCTGTCCATAAAGGTAATGAACAGAACCGGTGACAAAGGGCAGCCCTGGCGGAGTCCAACCCTCACCGGGAACAGGTCCGACTTACTACCGGCTATGCGGACCAAGTTCACGCTCCTCTGGTAAAGGGACTGAATGGCCCTTAACAGAAAGCCACCCACCCCATACTCCTGGAGCGTCCCCCACATGGTGCCCCTGGGGACACGGTCATAAGCCTTCTCCAAATCTACAAAACACATGTGGATTGGTTGGGCAAACTCCCATGCCCCCTCCATCACCCTTGCAAGGGTATAGAGCTGGTCCACAGTTCCACGGCCAGAACGAAAACCATATTACTCCTCCTCAATCTGAGATTCAACTATCAATCGGACCCTCCTCTCCAGTACCTTGGAGTAGACCTTTCCAGGGAGGCTGAGGAGTGTGATCCCCCTATAGTTGGAACACACCCTCAGGTCACATTTCTTAAAGATGGGGACCTCCACCCTGGTCTACCACTCCACAGGAACTGCCCCCGATGACCACGCAATGTTGCAGAGACGTGCCAACCATGACAGCCCTACAACATCCATAGCCTTGAGATACCCAGGATGAACCTCATCCGCCCCGGTGCTCCGCCGCTGTGTAGTTGTTTGACTACCTCAGCAACTTCTGCCCCCGAGATTGGACAGTCCATCCCCAGGTCTCCCGGCTCTGGTTCCTCCTCGGAATGCGCATAGGTGGGATTGAGGAGCTCCTCAAAGTATTCCTTCCACCGTCCGACTATAGCCTCAGTTGACGTCAGCAGCTCCCCATCCCCACTGTAAACAGTGTGAGTGAGTTGCTGCCTTCCTCTCCTGAGGCGCCGGACAGTTTGCCAGAACCTCTTTGGAGCCGATCGATAGTCTTTCTCCATGGCCTCACCAAACTCCTCCCACGCCCGAGATTTTGCCTCGGCAACTGCCACTGCTGCACCCCGCTTGGCTATCCGGTACCCGTCTGCTGCCTCCGGAGACCCACAGACCAGCCACGCCCTGTAGGCCTCTTTCTTCAGCCTGACGGCTCACCGAACCTCTGGTGTCCACCAGCGGGTACGGGAGTTGCCACCACGACTGGCACCGTCCACCTTGCGACCACAGCTAGCAACAGCCGCCTCAACAATCGCAGAGTGGTGGGCATACCGATGGGCATCCTTATGTTCGAACATGGTGTTCGTTATGGCCAAACTGTGGTTTGCACAGAAGTCCAATAACGAAACACCACTCGAGTTCAGATCAGGCGGGCCGTTCCTCCCAATCACACCCCTCCAGGTCAAGCTGTCATTGCCCACGTGAGCATTCAAGTCCCCCAGCAGGACAATGGAGTGCCCTGATAGAGTACTATCTAGCACTCATCCCAGGGACTCCAAAAAGGGTGGGTACTCTGAACTGATCTTTGGCCCATAAGCACAAACAACTGTCAGGACCTGTTCCCCGACCCGAAGGTGCAGGGAAGCTACCCTCTCGTCCCCCCGGGTAAACTCCAACACACAGGCAGAGAGTCTTGGGGCTAACAAAAAGCCAACCCCAGGCCTCCGCCTCTCACCCGGAGCAACTCCAGCAAAGGAGAGTGTCCAACCCATCTCAAGGACTTGGGTTCCAGAGCCAATGCTATGTGTCGAGGTGAGTCCGACTATATCTAGCCGATACCGCTCAACCTCTGCCACAAGCTCCTGCTCCTTCTCCACCAGCGAGGTGACGTTCCAAAACCAGTTTTCTTGTCCGGGGATCGGACCGCCAAGGCTCCTGTCTTGGTCTGCCACCTGATCCACATTGCACCGGACCCTTCATGTTCCTCCTGCGGGTGGTGGGTCCACAGTTGGATGAGCCCATGTATCCGGTTCGGGCTGGGCCCGGCCGGGCTCCATGGGCGAAAGCCCGGCCACCAGACGCTCGCTCACGGGCCCCAACCACAGGCCTGGCTCCAGGGTGGGACCCCGGTAACCCTCCGGGCCGGATATTCCGACTCTTTGACTTTACCTCCATGAAAGATCCTGTGAACCGTTCTTTGTCTCACCCTTCACCTAAGACCAATTTGTCATGGGAGACCATACCAGGGGCACAAAGTGCCCCAGACAACATAGCTCCTACGATCATTAGGGCACTCAAACTCCTCCACCACAATAAGGTGACGGTTCAAGGAGGAGCAGATTCCTCCTCTATTTACAAACTCCTGGGGATGCAACAAGTGGGCATGGTGCGTCGACTACCGGATCTGACGTCGACAAATCTTTAGAATCGAGCCGTCGACGTCATCGAGGCTTCGCTACAGCCCTAGACATTATGTTCTAAATGTAAAGCCCACTCCTTTTTAAAAAAAATCAATAAAACCTTCGTCTTTAAGCAGTGATGTATTAAACCTCCAGTTTTTGTTTGGTGGGATTGTCTTCTTGTTTACCAGAGTTAAAGAAACCGGAGCATGGTCGCTGAGAGCTATGGGAAGTATCTCAGTGTCTGAAATGTCAGCCAACAATGAGCTGCTGACTAGAAAATAATCCAAACGTGAATGAGAGTGATGGACGTGTGAGAAAAAAGTCTAATCTCTACGGTTAGGATGAAGATATCGCCATGCATCACAAAGCCCATAATCACTCATGTACTGTTTAACTATATTAGTGGATTGCCAATTGCGCTGAGTCCCAGCGCCTGTCTGTTAAAGTGTCCATCCAAAAATTAAAATCACCTCCAAGTACAAGTAGACAGTCTAAGTGTTCGGAGAGTACAGAGAAAAAATTATGAAAGAATGGAGGGTCATCAATATTTGGACAGTATATGCTGACTAGGGTTGTCACGGTATGAAAATTTAACCTCACGGTTATTGTGACCAAAATTATCATGGTTTTCGGTATTATCGCAGTATTTTTTAAACGGTGTTGCATATGTTCAGAAAGCATTGATAGTCCTGTTCTACACAAACTGAAATAGTTTTGAAAAGGTTTAATATTGTTTATTAAACCTAAAATAACACAAAGTCTTAGCAAAAGTGCAACTTTTCACAAGTAAAGGAACAAATAGCTTCTTTTTCTGGAACATGTTACAGTAGTCAGTGCAGGTTTAAATTATACAAATCCAAACATTCAAAACATAAATATGTAAACAAATCAAAGAAACACCACTTGTTTTCTCATATACTTGTTTTCTTCATTATCAAAATGAAAATCTAAAACTCCAGTCCACACTTGACTTGAGCGCTGTACAAGTCAACCTTAAAAAATATGTATTTAAAATAAATAGCCACTTTAAACAAATTACTAAAATAACCACTACACTATGTAATCAAATCCAAATGTTCAAGTATAAATGGCATTGAATAAGTAAACAAATCAATGACAAGGAACTAATCGTATATTTCTCTTCATCAACAAATAAGATGCTTCATCCAGCAACAGGGTGTCCGTGACACGGTTTAAATGCTGGCAGAGGACGCTGCGGCTGCAGTATATAGTGACTCGTTGCATTCTCCCTCAACCAAAAGTCCTCACGTCATGCATTTAAGCTAAAATGCTGATGTTAACTTACCTTGCACTGGCTGTAGAGACGTGGGTGACGGTCACGCAGATGTGCCGTTAGATTCGAAGTGTTGCTGCCTTCTGCAGACACTTTTTTCCTGCACGTTCTGCAAACGGGATAGCAGTCTTCTATTAACTGTCCCTCAGCATTTTTCAGAAATCCAAAATATGCCCATACTTCCGATTTAGTCTTCTTTGAGGGCTGATGGATGTCCTGGGCGCTGCGGTCTCCTCCTTCGGCCATTATTTCAGCTTAAAAGTTTTGGTGCCGTTGCAAACTAAAAAGTGCGTGTGCGCGCCGCAGGAACTTCAGCTGAAGCGACGGTGGCTGGTAAGGGTCACCGCGCCGAAACCGCGGCCACGGTAAACCCACCGAGATAATTTAGTTTATTAAAAACTGGACGGTTATTTTTATTGTCAACTTTTTTACCGGGGTTTACCGCTATACCGGTTACCGTGACAACCCTAATGCTGACGATGAATAAGCTTGGGTTCTGTATAGATATTTTTAACATTATAAATCTACCCTCTGGATCTGAAATTGTGTCCACTACTGTGAAATTGATGTTTTTGTGTCTTAAAATAGCTACACCCCTTTGCCTAGAGTTATAGCATGCAGAGAACATGCTGGGACCTCAGGTGTTTTAAGTTCATCTGCAGATGTGGCAGATCTATGAGTCTCTTGTAATAATATTACGTCTGCTTGCACTCTCTCTGGAGCCAGCTCCATGTACGTTCCTTGAGACAAACCTTAGTGCACCCATAGATGTGTGTGTGAGTAGCTTCATGTGTATGAGATAAAATAAGTAATTAAACGCACACATTAATCTTATAGTAAATGATAGAGTAAATAAGGGTATTATTATAATCATTATTATTATTTGCAACATTAATTAAAAAAGTAGCAAAAAATAATATTGTTTTAATTTTTTTATACAATATTAATATAAAGATATTAATGCTGATAATGATAAAGTATAAATAAATAATAATAAAAATAATAATAATTATAATAATAACAAGACAAGCCCAACAGTGTTTTGATGGGCAATGAATCGCCTTAGGCTACTTATCCGTTTGACTGTGCATATGGAGTCTATATGTGTGTGTGTGTGCGTATGTGTGTGCATGCGTGCGCACATGCGCACACACAAGTTGTGTGCTGCAGTGTGGAAAGAGAAGAAAAAAAATTGTGCCATGCAGAAGACCCAGAAGCAGATAAAAAAGGTAAAGAAAGGAATTATAAAGGATAAGAAAAGGAAAAAAGAAAGAAAAGAAAAAGTGTTGTGGGTGTGAGGTGGTGAGGGAACAGGTGAACATTTCTAAACAGATCTAGCAGCTATAAATCCTGACATGTTCAAACCCAGTGAGAGCTGTTAATAATAATAAAGTTGTACCTGATGTTTGTCTAATAAAGCCAGTCTGTTACTCCTCGTTCTTTGTAGATCTTACCGTCAACAAACAGTTAATCCACGGAGATCACATCCCGCTTCCCATCCTGGATGTACTTCTTACGCAGCGGGAAGAGAACTCGGCGGCGATCCAGAATTTCCTTAGGAAACTGATTGTTAACGCTGTAGTCTTTACCTATAAGCTCTCTCCCGCGGCTTTTAACAAGATCTTTCTGCTTAAAGTGCCACCAGGTTGTCTCTCATGCTGCGTGATTGGAGATCCAGAACCGTCTCCTTTATAACTTAGTTGTCCTGGGAGATCTGATCTAATCCTGCAGTCAAGGAGGAAAACGATTCCGCAAAGACGTGTTCTCAGTCGCGAGCCGCTCCACTTGCTCCTGGCTAAACTCCAGAGATGTTTGGAGGTCCTGGAACTCCTTGTGAAGCACCTCTAGCAGGTGGAGTCGCGCCTCAAATCCCAGAAGCCGTTTATCTATGGACTGTAGTAAATCTAAGACATCCTTATGTGGAGATGAGGCCTCGGGCGAGTCCTGGGGACGGCTCCTCTTGGTCCTAGGTGTTTCGTCTCAGCTGCTGCTGCTTTCTTCGGTCCCATGACAAAAAACTCAAAAACCTCGTCAATATATGTTTTCAAACTTCTAAATTTTCTCCACTTAACTCCAGGTTGAGTGTGTTATATTTACCAGATTTATTGATTTTTTTGCATTGTCAGTGAGTAAATTAGGCGAAAATGCGTCCGAATTGTTTGTGGAAGTTGATTAACAAGCTGCCATTTGCTTCAAACGCTGCAGAGTGTCCAGTGATCGGACCGCTACATTAACCCCCCCCCCCCCCCAAGATAGTGTTTACATTGTGTGTTTTGAATGTAAGAGGCTTTTTAACACAGACAAATTTGTCTCTCATTCTCCTCCACCTCTTCATGCGCTCGCCACCTCTAAACCCACATTTCCTGTCATTTCTGTCTACAAATAAAATGCGTGCTGCGCATCTTTTCACTCCTCTAGTCACGGGGGAAGAAAACGTTCATATGTTCAGAGTTTTTTCGCGAGGTATTTTTCAAGCTTCTCTGTGTCTCCCGCTAGTTATCCTCGGCTCTCTTTATGTTTTTGAGGGCGCAATGGCGGCGGTGTAGACGACAGTGGTGCCCTGATCATGTGGTGCCCTGATCAAGCTTGCGTTCTCCGTCTCGACGGACGGATGTTTAGAAATGAGAGCTCGACTCCGTCCGTCCTTGCGGGGGCTCTCCAGTAGGCCTGCAAGGACGGATAATGGTGTTGCGTGTCTCCGAACTGACACAGACGCGGAAGTGTCACTCAGGCTTCACTCTAAGGCTCAACTTGGTCATCATGGAGAGAAAGCTCACTTTAGCATTCAGCTGAGTGTATCCAGGTTGTTGTTTTATGACTCATGATGGCATGTCACATGAGGCTTCTTAGATGAGAAGGGAAATGAGTTTAGGGAAGAGGTTAAAACATCCAGCGCCCTTTTTATGTGAGTCACCGTGCACTGGATGTTTGATATTCTCAGTTTGACATAAAAAATAAAAATAAGCAGTACTGTTGTAGTATTGATCGCTTCAAAGCATTATTTTATTCTAAAGTCAGGGTTCCGATGGTCTGTAGATTTTGCTTACCTTAGTCTTTCCTTCTTTTTTTATAAAATGCATTTTCTGTGTTACATCAATTGCCTTTTTTGCTTTTCAGACTCCCATCCGTGTTCAGTTGTTTTATCTAATGTATGACCTTGTTTGGTCCCTGAATCATATTTTAGGATTTACATTGTCCACCTCCGTAAACTTTAAAAGAAGACAATAATTAAAAGCATTTGCACAAAAACGTCACAGCATGAAAATCCATTAACTCACTGTTGATGTGAAGCACGTGGTCGGAAACACAATGCTCTCGTTATTGCTTTGGGCATGTTGTAAATCAGGTCACTCTGCTTGCTCTCTTACTCAATCACTTATATTTAACAATGTTGAGTTTTTAACGTAACAGTGTAAATGCACAAACTCAATACTGACGCACATCAACTCTCACAAGAACAATTGATTTTACTCAAACACTGACAGACACATCCTGACTCCCTCTCTGACCTTTCAACTTTGAGTGCTCGTCAATGAATGACTGAGCTACAAAAGTGGCCTCTAGCGTTTTTTAGTTCGACTGACCCACATTTATGCATTTAACAAAATTTAACTTGCTCTGAAAGGCCTGACACGGAGCCACAAATGTGAAAGTTGTTGATGCATCACAAACAGTAAAATTAAAGAAAAAGAAATTCTAGCTTTCAGAAGACAAATTCAGAGTATGAACATTAGGGCTTGGGATCACACGTGGTTTAGCAGAGCATTCTGGGATGTGTGCAGACATGTTTATGAGTGTAAAAAAATTGTAAAAACTAACAGTACGTTGCAGAGAAGAAGCAGATTTGGGTGAAAGGAAGTGTTAAACGACATGTTAAAATCCATAACAAGATGCAGAATATACAGGGATACATTAAAGGCACAGTCCGCAGGATGACGCCGTCAGGGTGAGGAGGAGATTTTTAAATTCGAACGGCTGTTGCTCACTCCCCCGCCTTTCCTGAAAGAGCCGAAAGCCACGCCTCTCAATGTACACGCGCAGGAAAAGCAGAGTCAACATCGGAGCATTGCTTCTTGTAATAGAGCTGAGCTAGTGTTAGCAATGGAGTTATCTGAGGTAAGAAAGTTGTTTTTAACCAGCACATTAAACACTTACTGTTTACAAAAGGCATTTTATAAAGAATATCTATAAATATATTTATATTTTAAAATACCAGTAACAGTTGGCAATCTATATTGTAAATAAAATTAATCCTATCAAATTGTTAGCATTTTATTACAAGTAATTAGCTTATTTTTAATTGCTTTGCCATTCAGGATGGGATGAATATATCAAAGCATATAAATAATTTATGTGGAAATCATGAATAAACACTGCATTCTGTGTAGTCCTCCTATAATCATGGTTGTTTTCATAGGGTTTCTGTTTATTGTTGGTTTAGCCCAAATTTTGACTAGATGTAAACCTGATCTGTGTCAAAATTGATTAATATGCAAGAGTACTTTTTATATTAGTATAATTTTTTTTATTCTAATACAATTTAGAGTTCAGTGATTGAGGAATCCTCTGAGGAAGAGTTTGAACCTCCTATTGCATCCTCAAGACGTGGTGCAAAAAGGAGATGCCCACCATCATCTCAAAGCCGTGGTGCATCCAGAGGCCATGGTGCATCCAGAGGCCGTGATGTGTCTAGAGGCCGCGGTGCATCCAGAGGCCGAAGAAGTGTGAGACACTCAGCTGTGGACCTTGGAGATGATCTCTCTCGAGTTCGGAATCTTTGTTCCGAGCGAATAGACTTTGAACGTGTAAGCATAACTGTTGCTGTAGCATCTCTTTCCACTTTTGTAGCAACACATACAGAACCTGAACCCTCAGCAGGCTATTGACATCCTTACCATGGTGCTGGACAGACACTGGTGTTCTCTTTGATGTACGTGCCCTCTCTGGTCCACCTGCCACAACACCTCCAACACCCAATCAACCTTCATGGTGTGTATGCTCCCGCTGCAGAGATATGCCAACTGATTTGGAAAAGAAATGCTGCCAACAGCCTCCCCAGACATGTATTTCAACTGTACCACACATGGAGGAGTTTATTCTGCAAAATTGAGAGGGTGCTCGCTGCAGAACCACAAAGGCGGAGCTGCATCATAAGGTGGAGCTGCACCAGAGTCAGCCCCGCCCATTCATGCAAACTCAGCCTAGCCCACTGACTTCCGTTTTTGTTTTCAACTTTATCGCAAACTGACCTGACCCACATGAATTACGGCTGTTACTAGTTTACAGTCGTTAATGCTATGTTCTATGCTCCAATTAAACAAGATAAATATAACTTGCTACATGACAAAGACTGAATATATCTCGAAATGAAAAGGTTTCTTTCAGCGAATATCTGCCCACAGCCGGTCTAACAGAAATGGTGTATAACAGCATTACAGACTTTTGAATGGGCTTTGGTAGTCTAGTGGTGAGATCGTCTGAGTTAAGTTTTGCTTTCCCCTCAGCTGATGCTGGTTCGATTCTCGGTGGGGTCGTCAGCAATCTATTTAGCCAGCTGAAACATTTAATTTGTTTATATTTTAGTTGTAATGTTTATTTTCAGCAAAATATTTATGTCTGTAAAAGTTCTTTGAATTTGGTCGTTCCTAAACAGCATTTTAGTTGAAACTCTGCTCACAAATGGACTCACACTGGCTAAATAAACGAATAAATAAATAAAAAAACACATTAGTCATTATATGTTAAACTGTATGCCAGTAAATTGTTGTAAACATAGTACTGGCAAGTTTAGCTAGAAATGAAGAAAAGAGGTTGTACACTACCTAAAACTTACAGTAATGGGACGCGAACCTGCGCAAAACTGCATGTAAACCTGACTCCATAACCACTACACCACCACATCTGTTATAAGTCATGCGGCGTTACATCTAATTGTGCTTCCTAGTGTGTCTCTGAGATGGGTTGTATGGTTTTTCGGCGGTGTCTCAGTAGAGGTCATTTCAGAAATAATTTGTCAGAAAATTCACAGAATATCCAGATTTGAGAACCAAGACCAGACCCGCTTCGGGGGAGGTGAACAAATTGAAGCTGAGATGGGAGGAAAATGCATGAATGAGGCTAAAAATTGCTTTGGCATGCTTCTTATGAGGAAATGACAATATAACATGATTAAAAGTTCCAAAAGTTAGATTTTCAATTATATGGAACCTTTACAAAAACTGTTCAATTAACTTCTCAACTCCATCCTCAATCTTGCATTTTTTAGCTATAACACCCTCTTTGGTTCCAGAATGCTATCAAGTCTGACAACTGGAAGGAATTGGACTGACTCTGATGGAATGGGCAGGGCTGATTCTGGAATGGGCGGGGCTGACTCTGGTGCAGCTCCACCTTCTGGTGCAGCTCCGCCTTTGTGGTTCTGCAGCGAGCACCACTTGGCAAAATTACCTGACCCCAATGGTAACTACACTGGTTTTATTCCAAGACGATTGTAAATAAATGTATATATTTGATATTTTACATAAGTTTGTTTTTATACATTTTTGTTTGATGCTCTAATAAAGTCTTCTAAAGCACAACTCTGTGTTGCATTTGTAAAAATACCATAAATTTTAAAACTCCTGCACAACAACAAAAAATTATGTCTACCTCCAACATTTTACATAAATTTTTTTAATTATTAGTCCTTATTTCCCCAAAATATATCTTTATTTTCAAAAAAAAAAAACACAGGAAACAAATATAAAGAAGGTTTTGGGTTTACTCTTGCCTCCCCCAACACCTATGTCTGTGGCAAAGTTTTACCTGTAAATAAAAAATAAACTCAATTAGCAATGGACTATTGTGTGGAAGATGTAAGGCAGATAATGTTTTATTTTACCATCACCGCAAGTCCGTAGGTGTTGTAGAAGTTCCTCTGTTGATGGTGCAGGAACTCCGGACAGCAAATCATAACGCCTTGGATCCTCAGGCCTTAGCTTGTAGCGTCGAGGAAGACCTTTCTTGCTTGTCAAACGTCGGTCCGTTGCTTCTGGGATATTACAGTCATGAACTGTATCCTCTATGTTAATTTCTTGCAGAGTCTCAAGTTGTAATGTTTTTTGTAATGCTGCTCCAGTCCTGTGAACAAAAGCTTTTTTATTAACTATGCGCTATTGCAGTTTTATAGAATGTTAAACGAAAAGAATTACCTTATGTGTGTATAAGGTGTGTAGTCCTCATCACCGCTGTCATCAGTACCGCTGTCCATCTCGATGGTTTCGTCCTCCTCTGAAGACGAATCAACTTCTGGTTCTCTGTTTGGTGACCATGTGTCATCTGATGACTCTATCCTGAACATACACAATATAAAGTTTTTAGTATGGAAAATTAGACACATTTTATTAACATCTGAATACTTACACAGAGTTTTGAATATTGTTGAACTCTTCCTCGTCAATGTTTGCTTCAATTCCCACACAAGATAACCTAAAAAAGTAATTATTGTTTACTTTTCCTGACAAATGTGACAGCCAAATACAGATACAACCTTGTACTTACATTTGTGAAGATCCTTCTTTTTTAGTTTCACCTTGTTCCATCACCTCCTCCAAATTATCATCCCTATGAAAATAAAATACAAGCACAAGAATATGATTAGAATCAATACATATTTTGTCATTTTGAAGGTAATAGACCTCGTCTATTGGCCGTCATCATCACCCTCTCCTTATTTTTCTCACTCTACTTATTACGCATTTCTCTGTATCCACTGAATTCCTTCTTTACAAATAATTTCCTGTCTCTCTTTACATTTTAAAAACACAATTGTGTTATTTTTTTTCTCATAAACTTTGAAATAAAAATATAATTTTTTAAAATATGTTTAATTTTGTTGTGAAGTGTCTCAAGAGTTTTATCTTGAGAGGCGCTATATAAAATGTAGTTTTACTATTTATTTCTATACATTTTTTATAGTCATTCATTATCCCATTTCTAGAATTTTTTCAAAATAATCCACCACTAACTTAAAACAAACAGAGGCAAAATTATAATATTCCTGGTAGAGGTTTTTACGCAGCTATTTACCTTTCAGATGATTCTCCATGAATGCTAGACAGGGCTGGCACTGGTGTTGGAGAAATACACAGTTCAATGGTGTAGATGTTGATGCTTCATATTTGGACTGATGACTGTAAAAAACAAAGCCCAAAAATTAGTGATCACAAGCTAAACAAGTATCCCCAGCCTTCACAGATTTTTGCACGAGCTGATTATCATTCCTTTTATTTTAATATGGAGTTTTACTGTAGGTAAGACCACAAACTCAGTAATCTGTACACGTGGCCCACCCAGGTTAGCACAATATGTCTTTCAGTGCTAATGGAAACGTAAGGTTTCGGATAGGTTCCTGATCAATCACACCTAATTCTAACTGCTGAATCATCTCCTCAGACTTCTACAAGTGCTACATGAGCTGCTGATTACTCATTTTAATCAAACACGCAGCTCAGGAAAGTGTAAACACCTAATTCAGCTTTCAAGATGCTAACTGAACCCCGCTAACGGGGAAGTTATAAACAAGAGCTTAAAACAATATACTGATGTGGCCTATAGTTAAACGCCACACTAATCATTAGCTCCCATATAAACAAAAAACTAAAATCCCCTTTCGTTACTCATACTTCTTCCAAATATAGCATAAATAGTTCGACTAGCATCGATTCATGTCGACTTAGCATTCAAGCTAATGCTACATTAGCCAATAGGACACCAAGCATACAAAGCTTGTTTGTTCTATTACTTCTTTCAGTGAAATAAAGATTATAAGTAAATTTATCCGAAAAACAATAAATAACTTACCTGTCTAAAAGATACTTTGCCAACTCTTCATCCGTTTTCAGGCCGTGTAGATCACGAAAATCTCTCCATCGTGTGTAAAACAATCTCCAATGTAAATTCTGCTCGACTGTCTTAAACGTCTTACAGCCACTTTTGAAGAAGGGCTTTTAAACTTTTTAAATGTTTTTTGAGATGTGGAAGGCAGTCGAGGAATCGGTAATTTGGGGTTTTGTTGCTCCATGTTTCTGCAGTAAGCCGAGTGAGGCGCATGACACTGTTGTGCACGCTGAGACCTGCTCGTGCTCGATGATTGACAGCTGCCCCCTGGTGGAAACGCAGCGCTATTGGTCAACGTAAGCCTGATTTATGCTTCTCCGTCTGCGTCAGTGCGGAGACACGCAACGCCATTATCCGTACTTGCGTAGGGCACGCAAGTACGTACGGAGTCGAGCCCACTTTTTTAAACATCCGTCGAACGAGACGGATTACGCAAGCTTGTGATTGGTCAGGATGCCGCTGTTGTTTACAGCGCCGCCATTGCAAAGAGAGCTGAGGATAACTAGCTGCAGACATGGAGAAGCTTGAAGAATACCTCGCGAAAAAACTCTAAAAATATGAACGTTTAATTCTCCCGTGACTGGAGGAGTGAAAAGATGCGCAGCAAGCATTTTATTTGTGGACGGAAATGACAGGAAACGTGGGTTTAGAGGTGGGGAGCGCATGAAGGGGTGGGAGAATGAGAGACAAATATGTCCCTGTTAAAAGTCACTTATATACACAAAAAACACAATATAAACACACGATCTTGGACCGATGCATGACAGGATACCACAGAACAGCGCTACGCCCTCTGTTGTCCTGCAGGGCAATTGCTTTGCAACACTCTCCAGGAGACGGAGAAGTACAAGAGCAAAACGCTTCCGTCAGTCCGTGCGTGTCTGTCCCTTGCGGAGCTGACGGAGAAGCATAAACCAGGCTTGCAGAAATATTCAAGTGGTGCTCGCTGCAGAACCACAAAGGTGGAGCTGCACCAGAAGGTGGAGCTGCACCAGGGTCAGCCCCGCCCATTCCAGAGTCAGCCCCGTCCGTTCCATCAGAGTCAGTACAATTCCTTCCAGTTGTCAGACTTGATAGCATTCTGGAACCAAAGAGGGTTTTATAGCTAAAAAATACAAGATTGAGGACGGAGGTGAGAAGTTAACTGAACAGTTTTTGTAAAGGTTCCATATAATTAAAAATCTAAATTTTGGAACTTTTTATCATGTTATATTGTCATTTCCTCATAAGAAACACGCCAAAGCCATTTTTGGCCTCATTCATGCATTTTCCTCCCATCTCAGCTTCAATTTGGTCTCCTCCCCTGAAGTGGGTCTGGTCTTGGTTCTCAAATCTGGATATTCTGTGAATTTTCTGACAAATTATTTCTGAAATGACTTCTACTGAGACACCGCCAATAAACCATACATCCCATCTCCAAAGACACACTGGATAGGACAATTACATGTAACGCCACTTACTTCATATCAGATGTGGTGGGGTAGAGGCTATGGAGGCAGGTTGGCATGTAGTTTTGCGCAGGTTCGACTCCCAGTGGCAGAAATCTTAGGTAGATTACAACCCCTTTTCTTAATTTCTAGCTACACTTGCCAGTACTACTCTCTAAAAACTGCTGGGTTATTTAATCTACTCAACTGCTGGGTTATGAAATGTGTAACCCATTTTGGGTTATTTGAATGAGATTTGGGTTATTTTTGTGCAACAGTTGGGTTATTTAATCTACTCAACTGCTGGGTTATGAAATGTGTAACCCATTTTGGGTTATTTGAATGAGATTTGGGTTATTTTAGTGCAACTTGACCCAGCACCTGGGTTGTTGTACTTGTTTGAACCGGTTTGAACATCATTACATCTACAGTCATCCTCCACAACGCAACGCCAGGATCCATTTTGTCTTCGATCTGAGTGGGGGAAAACATCCTCGTTGCGAGGTAAATCAACAATAAGAGGTTTGTATTGTTTGTGTTTACTATCTGATTCCCGTCACGTCTGTGCCGCGTTACCTGTTGGTATCTGAATGTTGTTGAGGCTCTGTTGGTTGGTTTGGGTAACAATGTAGCTAGCTAGCCATTTAGCGGTTGTCTTTAGCCTTTTCTAGTGTCAGTAGCTTATCTGTGTCGTTCATAAACTGCTATTCTGATTACTTTTTTACATTAAAAAATCCAGTGGAACTTCTGTACTTTGCATTTGAACTAATGAGTAGTCTGTGGCTAATGAAACAGTCGTGGGGTGTGGGGGAGGAGCGGGAAATTGCTCCCAGCTAGCTCCCGGCTGGGTAAAGGAGATGAAAGGAAAATTAAGACGCTTAAAGTATTTAAAATGTCTTAAATCGACTTATTAAAGTCTTAAATTTGGTTAGTATTGACGTGGGTTTAAAATACATTCATCTCACACTTGCAAATTTGACGCTTTTCGGCGAAAACTGCCGTTTATGAAGCCAAATATAACGTTCACGTGAGTCTTTGGTCGGGTTTCAGTCGCTCTCTATAAGAATCGGTTTCAGAAAAAGGAGGAGTGTTCATCCTGTTCACAAACCATCTTTGTTAGTGGGTCATGAGTCGTCATTTGATCAAATACAGTCACGGAGATAGCTAGGCAAAACACTGCGGTAGCCGGTATCGCTGTGCTGCTCCTACTGCTCCTTCAACATCTCACAGCGGTTGGAGCTTGAAGTTCGTAAGTCAAACAAAATCCTCTCCAAATACTAAAGTATTCTATGAAGAACTTTTGCAGGGTTTTCTCCTTTCACGTTCAGCCTAAACTGATGTTTCCCGAGGCTTGTGTTCTTTTTTGGGGGGTGAGTTGAGTTCAAGTGTTGGGTCAAAAACAAGTTTCCCAGTAATTAGACAGGTTCATCCTAAACCCAAAGAAGATTCTGACTCAGACTAGATGCTGCGTTTGTTGTTTCAGATACATTCAAGCTAAATCATTTTAGGCACGTCTTCCCTACATATATTATATAAGGGATTTGAAATTAAGAAGAAAAAATAAAGTACTTTGAAAACAGTATGGAAATGTTTTCAATGAATGAGATGTTGATAATAGTTGGGGGGGGGGGGGGGACACAAATGGATCTAAAAATGTTACTTGTACTTTTACTATCATTCTGTTGTGGATAGTCAGCACAAATATTCAGATTATATATAATCTCTTTTAAATATTGGCTTCTAGGCCAGTGTACAATCATTATCAAACCATTATATACATGTTTTAACATAGAAAGGTAAGCATTTCAGGTGATGACCCCTTTAAAAAGTTCACCCAATAACTGGAATCTACGTGTTCAAAATTTTTCATCATGTATGTGTTTGCATGTCAGAATCAAATTCTTGTGTTTTTTTTAACAGTGTACCATATCTGACGAGCGCGCATCACAGCTTAAAGAATGGTGAAGAAACAATTGCCAGCCCCTCAGTCAGGTACAGGACTACATGCAAGACACTGCAGTCTACAGGGCCAAGTGCATTAGGGACAACAATTGGACCATCTACCAGATCCTCCAAGAATTCCCTCACCTAATGAGCAAAGGCATGGTACGTTTAGAGAAATAATAATTAACATGTGATGACGATGATTGTTTTTTTTATTAGTATGCCACATTGAATTTGTTTAAAAAAGGTTTCCTATTTTGTACATTGCACAGGACTTTCTTATCCTGCATGGGGATGCTTCATCAAAGTTGTTTGAAACTTGGCTACCCATTTATGCGGAGAAAATCCTGTACCTGTCAAGACGGGAGGGAAAGCTGATCTCGTCCCTGGATGGGTTAACACAAGGTAATATATTCTTGCTTGCCATCTTTGCAATTGTCAATATGGTTTGTGCCAATGTAAGGTTTCCCCAATGAGGCTGGTCTCCCTCACTAGGCTATTTTAGTCCAACTGGTGTCGAAAGCTTGCAACAAGACCCCTAGTCTAACTGATGGGCACATTACTCACCTGGGCTGTGATGGACTTTCTGTAATAGCGCATGTGGCGCAGCACCACATCTGAGCCATTGTAGGGGAAACTGTGCAGTGCTCGTCTCTTACAGATATGTCTCCACCAATGTTTACTGGTCCTATCATTTTAATGTATACTGAACAAAAATATAAACGCGACACTTCTGTTTTTGCTCTCATTTTTCATGAGTTGAACTCAAACACCTAGAATTTTATCTACAAACACAAAATACCCATGACTTTCAAATATTGTTCTGAAATCTGTCCACATGTGTGTTAGTAGGCACTTTTCCTTTAACAAGATAATCCCAATCCCAGTCTAAGGCACACCTGCACATTATTCATAATGTCTAGTTAGCCCCTTGATATGTCACACCTGTGAGGTGGGATGGATTATCTTGTTAAAGGAAAAGTGCTCACTAACACACGCAGACAGATTTCAGAACAGTATTTGAGAGTCATGGGTATTTTGTGTATGTAGATAAGGTTTCAGATGTTTGAGTTCGGCTCATGAAAAATGGGAGCATAAACAAAAGTGTTGCATTTATATTTTTGTTCAGTGTAGTAATTGTCCCTGGCAATTTGTGCGTGCCATCCCTCTCCCTGCTTTCAGAGTGGTCGGAGGTGCGCCACAACCTCACCACCCCCCTTCCTCCTTGTCTCACAGCAATCAGAGGTATGGTGCGTGTTGGTGCGCGCGTACCACATGCGCACATTTTGCAGTCTTTTAGCGGCTCTAGAGCCTGCAGGTACAGTCTGTGTCATTCTCTCCGGCTCCTGCAGGAGGGAGTCGGCTCCTATCGGTCACATCAACGAGCTGGCTCTGAGAGCCATTTTGTTCGCGACAGACATGTCACTATAACCATCCACAGGGTGGGAATTGGCTGCATGTAACTGTTACCATAGGTTTCATGTTATTTGGATACCAAATGACAAATCACATGTATGCCATTCCACATTATATTCTCACCTATATTGTCTTCAACAGATGCCATTGGTGAACTCAGCCTGAGGCAGTTGCCATGCTTGCTCCCTCCAACTGCTTACAAACTCGGCCGTGGCCACAGTGCTATAATGGTTCGCCACACCATTGAAGAATGTAACTTGGCCTTCATCGACCATAAACCTGTAAGTCTTCCAGTACATCTAAAGGCAAACTTTTATCTTTTCATTAACATATACCTGTTATTCTTTGGCTCATGAATGTGTGTGCGCAGACGCACACGCACGCGCGCGCACACACACACGCACGCATATCCAAATTTGTTATTCTATACCTCCAAATATTGTCAAGTCATCTACAAGCTTGTGTTGGTCACTTTAAAAACATCTTATGCTTTTAAAACAAGGCTGCAGTGCCACTGAATGATCGCCTCGTTGCCACACCATACTGACTCAGAAGTTAACATATTTATATGTTAACACTTTTGTGTTTTAATCCATTCAGACCTTGCTGTATGGTTTTGGTCCATTAGAAGTAGAATTATAAACATTTAAAGTTTCCTCTGTGTCAGAACCGCATTAGAATCCAGATTTTTCTCCGGATTAAACAGGGGATGAATATCGGTATCGGCCGAAGGTAGTCATTTTTTTTTTACATATCGATATCGGTTCGATAAATAAAACCGGGCCGATATTAACAACCAATATTTTTTCCATCTTGTCTCCATTTGTTTGCCTGTTTCAGAGAGTGGGGGGGGGGGGGGGGGGGTGATGTGTGATTGTTTAGTCATGTGAACAGTGAATGAAATCATCTCAGAACTGTAAATGTGTGTGTGGTGTGTACATAACGTAAATTCAGCTTTAAAAATTTTCATTCTATACAAAATCTGATTTTAGAAGCATTAATGCCAGTATATTGGTATCGGCAAATATCGGTTATCGGCCATAACAGTGATGTTAATATCGGATATTGGCATCGGCCCAAAATTTTTCATATCGGTGCATCACTAGATTAAACTAACAGGACTCCCTCAGCAAACGTCACTTGGTTTGGCAAAACAAAAATAAAATCTCACAAAAATGACTCTAAAAGTCCAAATTATATATGTGTAAAAAAATTGGAACAAGTTTCTATTGTATTTCTCTAAACATTGGTTCCTGGGAGTCTTTAACCTGCATTTTGCTCTTTAAATATTTCTTGTGAGGACCAGGAAAATGCTTGTCATAATGTCTTTTTTTATTCTGCTGTACTAGTTAAATGATAAATAACCTTTATTTGATATAGCATCTTATAGAGCCCTGAACCCCCAAGGCACTTTACAACACAGTCATTCACCCATTCACAAGCACATTCACACACTGGGTAGCCATAGCTGCCCTGGTGCGTACTGACAAAGGCGGGGGGGGGTTGTTAAGTGTCTTGCCCAAGGACACAATGACAGCGATAAACTGAGCGGGGCTTAAACACGCAACCTTTCGATTACGGGGCAAGCACTTAACTCCTGTGCCACTGTCACCCAGTTGACGTTGGTAGACATTTGTTCCTTACTCACGCATTCCTTCTCATCTGTTTTTTGTTATGCTTTCTTTCTCTGTTTTTTAGCCTGGAACTAACATGGTGGAATACCTCCACGAGGCCAAGGCCACAAGACCATTCCCCTATGTGCTGACATTGGGAAATGATACGCAGCATGTGTCTCAGGCCTTTGTCATCATTGCTGGTCAGGCTGTGGAACATGACACACTGCTTCAGGCCGTCGATGCCTGCTTCAAGGCATTCTTTATTTTAGACATTGAATACCCGAGGCAGTGTGAACACGTCTGGAAATTCCTGCAAACGCTGCATAACGCTACACCACCGTCTATGAAATCCCAGGAGGGGAGTCGAAACTAGTAAAGTTTCTGCAGAGTAGAATACGTGCTAGCAAAAGAAGCAAATAGGTATTTGTAAAATGTACTCTTGACCATTTAAATGTTGTTTAGCACTGAGTTACATGTATTTCAGTGTACATTGTTGCAGTTCTTGATGTGAAGTGATTAGAACTTTTATATTGTTTACATTTATATGAATAAATTTCAAGGCAGTGCCTTGTAAAGATTTCAGTATTGTTGAAGTTTTATTGTATTGTATATGCTTTACGTGACCAAGTCTAGCATGTATGTTTTGATAGTTGAGTATGGAGAGGTGCAATTTTCTGTCTTCCAAAATGCACTGTATGTAATGAGTTAGAAATAATTTGGCGTATTGACCAAACATTTGGATTGATTACTGAACATTATGTTGTTTAAACAACCCATAGTTTAATTAATTTGACCCAGCATTTAGGTAGAGTAAATAACACATATTTAGTTGAAACAACCCAAAATAGTGGTTAATTTGACCCAGCATTTAGATAGAGTAAATAACACGTATGTGTGGTTGAATTTACCCAGATTTGTGGCTATTTTGACCCAGAATTTGGGTGGAATATTTAACTCATCTGCTGGGTTAAAATGGAGGAACCCATCTTGCTGGGTTAAATTAACTACTGCTGGGCTGGTGCAATATTGCTCCAGCGGCTGGGTTAAAAAACAGCCCAAATTGGGTCATTTTTAACCCAACTGTTTTTAGTGTGTATGTTTACAACAATTTACTGGTATAACGTTTACAATATAATGACTAATGTGTTTATTTATTTATTCGTTTATTTAGCCATTGTGAGTCCATTTGTGAGCAGAGTTTCAACTAAAATGCTGTTTAGGAACGACCAAATTCAAAGAACTTTTAGAGACATAAATATTTTGCTGAAAATAAACATTACAACTAAAATATAAACAAATTCAATGTTTCAGCTGGCTAAATAGATTGATGCCGAGCTCACCGAGAATTGAACCAGCATCTGCTGAGGGGGAAGCAATATTTGCTTCAGATGATCTTACCACTGGACTACTAGAGCACATATGACAATCACCCATGCTGTTGCACCACATTATTGTTAGAGCGGCTGTGGGCAGATATCTGCTAAAAGAAATCGTTTCATTTCAAGATGTATTCAGGCTTTGTCATGTAGCACGTTATATTTATCTTGTTTAATTGGAGCATAGAACATAGCATTAACATTTGTAAAGTAGTAACAGCCATAATTCATGTGGGTCAGGTTAGTTTGCGATGAAGTTGGAAAACAAAAACGGAAGTCAGTGGGCTAGGCTGAGTTTGCGTGAATGGGCGGGGCTGACCCTGGTGCAGCTCCACCTTATGGTGCAGCTCCGCCTTTGTGGTTCTGCAGCGAGCACCCTCTCGAAATATTGGCTGAGCTCTACAGGGCAGGGGAGGGACTTAGGAGAAAATTGAAATATTAAAGATTATTTACTTTTTTTAATAAAATTGGGTCAGATGGTCAAAATCAAACATTTTTAAAGTTATTCTACATTTAAATGTTGCAGACTGTGCCTTTAAACAAAGATGCCAGGGACCGCTACATGGACAAAATCAACAGTAAAAATGAATTGGATCCATGTGAAAGACCCAAGACTGGAGCACCAATGACAACTTGTTGCTGCTGCAGTTCTGCTTAATGAACATTTTCTGCTATCTTGTTTGTGGCGTGAGCAGATGTAAATGTCCGGATGAGAGGTAAACACTTCATTTGCTGGTTTTTCTAGTAAAACAATCCAAATTGTCATCCCATAGAAAAAGTGTAGCAGTAACTTACCTGAAGGTGATGTTTGGTCACCTTTCAGCTGCGATCCAACTGAGCCAATGGAACTTTGTTTTGTTAGACTTGGTCTCTGTGGTTATGCCTCTAAGCAGGAAAACTGTGAAAAGTTGGGCCATTTTTCACCTTCTTCCCTGGCGATCACATGTTGCACCCCACAACACAGCAACGATTTACCATGGTTGTGTAATATAACCAATAAAATGAGTAATAGATTAAATTAAGCCACAAGAATAAGACTGAGCACGCTGTTATCAATAGTAATAAGCAGCAAGTAAAGACTCGTAGGCTGCAAACGTAGCCTGGCCTGCCAGACTTGTCTTCTGATTAATTCTGCACAGAGGAAGAGTCTGGTAACTCACAGGCAGAGAGGCACTTGAGGAGCGGGACTAGCCAGCTCAAAAATAACCAATCAGAAAAAAGACGGAAATGCTGACTATACCGCACAATGCTGTAGTTTTCTAGCTGTAGTCAAAAATGGCGTCTGGCAATGGCGCAAACACCTTTCGTCAGAAGAAATGCTTTTAGCGCTTCTACTTGTGGTTTTAAAAATATTCACGTCATTTAGAACAGAGGAAAGAGCCGTAGCGAACTCCGCTTCAGTCGCCATGTTTATGACAAACTCAGCGTTATGGTGTGTGACGTACAATACTCAGCGCTGATTGGCTCGGTTAGAATTCTCAGCGGGTAGGGTTATTTCAATAGGAGAGTTCCCAGACCCTTTCCCTGTGCAAAATTAAACAGAGGAGGAGTCTGGCTGGCCAGGTTAGCATACATGGCAGTCAACATCAATAAAAAGCACAAGATGAAGAGGAATGAGTGTGTGTTTTATTTTTTTTGTTTGTTTGTTTTGTTTTGGCACCCTCACAAAAGCCTGGAAGTGAAAGTAAGATTAATTCAGTTCATTACTATCAAATCCTCCAGCTCACAGCCCTCTTCTGGCATGCCCCAGGGCTATGTCCTGGGGCCCCTCCTTTTCATTATATACATCCTTCCCCTTGGCAATATTTTCCGCAGATTCAATATTCATTTTCACTGCTTCGCGGATGACACCCAGCTCTATTTGTCCAGTGAGCCAAATTCTGCACTTCCTCCCTCCTCCCTCATCACCTGCCTTCAAGAAATAAAATCCTGGTTCAGTTCGAACTTCCTGAAATTAAATACAGACAAAACAGAACTTATTTTGGTTGGTACCAAGAATACCCTCTCAAAATTTGACAGTTTCTCTCTCACTGTTGATAATACTTCAGTTTCCCCCTCTCCCCAAGTCAAGAGTCTGGGTGTCATCCTAGACAGCACACTATCCTTCCAATCTCATATCAATAGCATCACACGGTCAGCTTATTTCCATCTTCGTAACATTAATCGTCTTCGCCCCTCCCTTGATGTCCACTCTACTTCTATTCTTGTCCATAGTCTGGTTGCATCACGTATCGATTATTGCAACTCTCTTCTCTCAGGTCTCTCTCAGAAAACCCTCCGTAAGCTCCAGTTGGTTCAGAATGCAGCAGCACGCATCGTCACTAAAACTTCCATCTCTCATCACATCACCCCCATCCTCAAACAACTCCACTGGCTACCAGTGCACACCAGGATTAACTACAAGATTCTCCTTCTCACCTTCAAGGCCATCCATAACCTTGCCCCTCACTACCTCACAGATCTCGTTCACATCGCCACCTCGTCCCGTTGCCTCAGGGTCCTCCTCCTCCATTCATCTCTCTGTGCCCTCCTTTTGTCTCAGCACCATGGGGAGTAGAGCCTTCAGCTGCACCACTCCCAAACTCTGGAACTCCCTTCCCCCTCTCATCAAGAACATTAACTCATTCACAGAATTCAAAAAACAACTCAAAACTCACCTCTTCAAAACCACATATCAGCTTTGAATTTTAGAGTGCCTTGTTTGTTGATGTATGTTTACTTACTGAATGATTTGTGTTTTTATTCTGTACAGTGTCCTTGAGTGACCAGAAAGGCACTTTTTTTAAATAAAATGTATTATTATTATTATTAATGTCTTTGTAGGTGACACAAAGAGTAGACAACAGGGTGGCCTACAGTCGTTGGTTTCAGTTTCAAACGCTCTAAAAGGGCAAGCTAAATCCTACATTCTTTTTTATTTCTTTGAACCGCCAATAATCATACATTCATAAAAATACGTAAAACACAACACATTGACTGCTGACATCTTTGTCTGCAAATCCTGCAACAGTTTGTCATGTTCTGTGTCCCTTTGTTCCCCAGCCCCATCGTGTTCCCACTCCAGGCTCTCCTCTTGTGTCCTCCTAGTCACTCCCTGGTTTTTCTAGTTGTCTTTAGATTAATTGTCCTCACCCATCTGGATATTAGTGGTTTATTTTGCCCTCTGTCTTTTAGGTTTAGCTAGATCCATGTGTTATAGGTTAATGTTTATCTGCCCTCCTGTCAAGCTCTTTCCCTTCCCATATAGTTAATTGGTTCCACCAGTTTCTCCTCAGCTCACACTCCTCACACCTGTCACCTGTTTCCCTGATTACCTCCCTCCTGTTTATAAGCCTTGTCTTGTCACTCTGTGTTTTGAAAATATATGTAACTCTCATATAAGCTCTTTTATTATTCATTGTTATATGATACTTTTTTCATTATGGAATCATGTTATAATATCAAAGGCCTCTCTGTGCTTCTCTCCTGCATGAGCTCTAAACAGCTGCAGGAACTCCAAAAGGGAGTGAAAGTGTTCCTTCCTTCAGTTCCTCAATACAAGAACAACTGTCTTTGTTAGCAAAGGATGTTGCAGGATGTGTCCTGGTCATCTCAAGGTTGCATGTCCTTGGGATGAATTGGTCTTTCATTAACAAGGCTATTAGCTGATGTGCGTCTACAGGTGCAGATGGCAGAATTACGTGTGTGTATGGCAAACTGCGTATGTTACATTCCTGTGCTTTTCAATAAAAATCAGCCGTTTCAGCAGAACGGCGAGAGTCTGTCCGAAGCAACTGACGGGAGCAGGTCGCGGGACCTGCTGTATGTTGCAAAGGCTCTCCCCCTCATGAGCGGTGAAAACAGTGACTGGACTTCTGATCATTTGTCTCCACATTCTGCCAACTCAAAAGGTGTTTAACTCCATCTTCTCCGTACCCGTGCTTGGTCTAACAGAAGAAAGACCAACAAATTTGGCGTCACGAACAGGATTTTTTCTTTTTGAAGAAAAAGGAGTTTTTGGAGGACAATTTGACCAACCGACCCAGTGAACGATCTTGGCACAGAACACCGCGGTGGAAAACAAGGTGAGCAGAACCTTATTTCTAAAAACTGCTCATTGGATTTATCCAAAGCCTTTGTGTCCAGAATCATAGTAGCTGTGGTCCTAAAATAATAGTTGGAGAAGAAAGTGGAGACAAGTGCAGAAAAAATAAGAGATTTTTTTTGTAATGGTTTAATGGTGAAATAAGATAAGGATTTTACAATGGTTTAATGATAAATGAGATAAGGAAATAGTACAGAAGAAGGGTTGGAGGCCCAGGGTTATTAGAGAAGCCCTAAATTCCATTTTCCAGGTCGTGGCTGACCACACTATTTGCTGACGAGTGAATAGAAATATAACGAGGTTATATAAGAGCTTGGCGAAGAGTCCATAGGTGTGGGAACCCTAAAAGTCCACAGGTCGAGGACCTGGTTTGTGTTGAGGCCCTAGGAGGCTAAAGAGAGCTCCCTAAAGCACAGGTCGAGGACCTGGTTCGGGTTAAGGGCAGGGGAGGCTAAAGAGAGCTCCCTAGATTTTAAAGGTCGAGGACCTTTTGTATGAGATGAGAAAAATGTTCTAAGGTAACTGTTTTTGCATAAAATAAGCAATGTTTTAAATATGACAAGCAGCCCAGTTGAAGCCATGAGAAATAAGGTTTTATTGAGAAAGTCAGCAGAAAAGGCGATGAAGGAAAAAGGGGTAGATGTTAACAGTAGAGGTAACTGGAGCAAGATTTGGGAAGTGAAGGCTGCAGAATCGAGAGAAAAAGGCACAGCTGTAGACAAGCTTCACTGTGTGTGTAAGCTGAGTTCAGCCTGTGTGTGTGAGGCGCAGCAAGAGGCTGCTTAAGGCTCTGGATTGAAAGTGCAGCACTAGGAGAGTGCAGAATGCAGAGCAGAGTTTTGGGAGCTCCGTGTGTGCGTGTGTATGTACAGCGCTGGGTGTGTGTGTGAAGGCCTGATGCGGTACCAGAAAATAAATAAATAAGATAAATGAGAGCTTTAAAAAGTTGCAACTCGTATATGTAAATTACACTGCAGTGCTAAAATTAATGTTTGGAGCTACGCAAAATTCAAATTCTGCAACCCTGTTCTGATCAGTCTTTGAACAGAACACCATAAGTTAATAAATAAAAGGTTTTTAAAGTAACATATGTGTATGTATGTGTGTATGTATGTATATGTGTATACATATATATACATATGTAGTGTACAAGCGTGATAATCATTTGTGTGCGGAGCAGCATGTGAGGGACCCCGATCTGGGGGTTAAGTGGCCTGGAGATAAAAATATAAAAAATAAAAAATTGCAATTGGATTTGCTCTAATGTTACATAAGGCCTGCTTAAAAGCATAGTAAGCATTAAATTCTGAAAATAACCAGTGCAGTGTTAAATAAATTCTGTGCTTAAAATATTATATATATATATAGAGAGAGAGAATAAATAAGTGACGGACTGACTTACTTTAAAAAAAAAAAGACTGTGGAAACAATAGAAAAAGAATTTATCGTTAGTGTGATGACAAGTAAATCCTTTAAAATACAAAAGTTGCATGGTTGTGGTTATAAAGGAAGTATTTTGTCTGATTATGGGCCGTGGAGTCAGCTGGACTCCCTCGCTCTCTCTGTTTTTCTGTGTAACATGCAGTTTTAAGCAATTTGTGACTTTAGAAAGGATATTTTTCGGTGTTTTGGACGTACCTTAAGGCTCCTGGTTAGGGTATTCAGGAGATCCTTCCTCTCGAACAGATCTAGTGAGAATGACTGGAGTTTCAGCCTGGGGACCTGACTCCACCCACTTTTACACACAAGAATCCCATAGTCTAAAAATAGCACAGGGTGCTGCGAAAAGCAGCTCTGAACTTCTCAGGATCATCTTTATGAAAACCATAAAATTAACAAATAATCAGTCAAGAAACAAAATATTTGTTAAATCTTGCTATAAAACAAAATCCAATAATTGTCTTGCCTCAACTTTAAGAACCATTAACGTTAATGGCTGGATTTTGGGACGCTGAATAATGAAAAAACAGATAAACTAAGTATTATTTCCTGTAACCTGGCTAAAAACTGTACCAGGCTGTTTTGAGTTAAAAACTGGTAGTTATTTTCCTAAAATAAAAATAGATAAATAAAAAATGAAAGGAGGGATCTTGCATTTGGGATAGATTGTGCTTAATGTTTAAAACCTGTGTAGAACTGATTTGATGATTCAGAACAAATTGTGCATAGGAAGTAGTTCAGATTTATTTTTGAGTCAATAAAGTCGACTAATTATTAGAAACCATCGTTGATTTTGATTTGTAAAAAGAGAAAGTTCTGTCATTTCAACCCAATCAACATATTTAAGGAAAACGTTTGCTGTGCATTGTGGCGGGCATGAACTTTACTGGGTGGGCCTGTCACAACCAGCTGCAAAGAATGTTTGGGTCTGACTTCTATACAAAGAGAACCTGGAAGCCCTCACCAAAAGCTGTGACTTATAACATCAAGACGGGGAGCACTACAAGATGGACAAAGAGGCAGAAACTTATTTGCCCTGCTGCTGATGAAACAAAGTACAAAAGGGGGAGCATGTGTGCTAACATGTGAACTTTAATCAATGACGGTGGTCATCCTGGACTTACAAAGAGAGGCTCAAAAGAGACTGTTTCCTATGGTTACACCCAGTAAAAGAGTGCTTGCTGCAGTCAGGTAATGAACAAGGCTTTTTGGCAACAACCAGTTGAATTGATGAAATGTCAGAACTGTGGAAAATTTACTAAACTACTGTAGAACATAGTTAACTGAGAAAGTTAGCCTAAAAAAAAAAAAAAAAAAGATAATAATAATATCAATAAATAAATAAATAATAGGATTAGTAACCTGGATTTCAGCCCAACTCACCATTGGACGTCAATATAATCTTTATTGTTTTAGGATTCTCAGCTGCAGCGGACATGCAGTAAAGCCTTATTTTCTTTTCAAAACGGAATACATCAGTGTCATCACTTATTTTCATTGGTTAAGGAAACGGTGTCTATTTATAAGTCTAGGAGAACGCTTTAGGCTTCAACAGTTTTCTCCTTCGAGCAAACATGCGCAAATTTCCGGACAGTTTATAGTAACGTTCCATCCCATTCCATTCATTGCATAAAAATAAACATTAAATGAATAATTTGGCATTCAGCTGACTAAATGATTCATGGAACATCTCATCCGAGACAACAGTGTTGTTTCAGCTCCGTTGAGTTTCCCAACAGATCTAGCCAAACCTAGCTGATCCTATATTTTTCTATCAGCTGTAAGTTCTAACGTAGAAAATAATGTTACAACAATATTGAATAATGGTACCCCTCATTCGCTAAAAATTATGTTCACATTTTTATCTTGTGAAATCTTTAACATAATATTTTTAATTGGCCTTTTTGACGACAATTGGCTAAAAAGTCTTTAAGATTATCATCACAGGATGGCATGATAAATAAGTAAATAACATAAATAAATAAATAGATAAAAATAAGAGAGAAAAAGCAAAATTAATTAAATGAAACGTAATAGTAATAAAACGTTAAATTGATCTAAAATCTGTCATTCAGTGCCACTGGAAAAAGGAAGAGGATAGGGGAGTATTTCTTAGCACAAATCACGTTATTGATTTAGCAATGCAGCTTAATTTCAGACGCTTTAAGGATGATACTAACTTGTGTTATAGATGGAGGAGTAGCACAGAAACACACTTCTAGATGAGGAGATAAGGAAAAAAACTGCTGATTACCAATACTATGCACAAACAAACCTGTAACTGCAGTTTCGTTATTTATGAATTAACCTTAAGTAGTGAATTAATTCTTAGGATTTCTTGTGCGAGTAGTGTTCTTAAAAAAGAAAGAAAGAAAGAAGGTAAGAAAGACAGGTAGTTTAGGTAAGGGACAACCTGAAACTATTTTGTGAAATTGATAGTAAAGTGGTTGTCCTAATTTCTAATTGAAGAGATCACATCGCAACGTGAGTTTAGAACAGCAGTTATGGGAAGTTTTGTTGGATTAATTTGATCACACGCTTTAGGTCTTATTTTTTTCTTTCCACTGATTTAGCGTTAGGTTAAGTGTTTTCACACTTTCGCTTCAGTCTGACATTTGCTTGGTGTGTGAGGGCACAGAGACGTGTATGGACCGTGTGTTTGACTGTGTTTGTCTTGTTTGTTTGTTTATTTATCTATATGGGCATGGCCGAGCCTTGAGAAACATCAACAAAGCCATAGGACTATTCTGAGTAAATTGACCAATTCAAATTCAGGATCCTGAAACAATTTGGCTATAACCTCTAATTGATGAAGGACATCTTAAGAATTCATTGTACAAGGCTTCCTCTCCAGTGTTGCCAGAACTGTTATAGAACCCATGCATGGTTGTATATTTTAGTTTGATCATTTATACTCATTGAATTATTGTTGTTTGCTTTATGTTTTAATTTCTTTGTAATTTTTTCTCTGTGACACAGGTGGAGATGCTGGTGGCAAAGTGGATCCCACTCATTTCTTTCTCCCACACACATTCTTACTCTCTCCCTCTCTCTCTGTGTATGTGCATGTGTATGTGTTTGTGTGTCTGTGTGTGTCCATGTCGTGATGTCACTGTACCTTTAATTGCGCTTGCTGTTCGTAACTGTATGTGTCTGATGTTGAAGGTATCAGAGGCTAGGGTCAGTAAGAGCTAGGACATTTTTGTGCATAACCTTTAATCCCTAGGCGATCGGTTCGGGGAACTTCTGGTCTGGCCGGAGTGTGAATCTTCCTACCAACTATCTGCCAAGATCAATTGGACTGCACAAGCCGAGAAAGCCTTCATTGGACCAAAACCACACATGAAGATACTTCGCCTTCGGTGCCAGGCGTCGTCTGGGTCCTGCTGAAGGTCACCAAAAGAAAGTGGACGGAACCGAGGTGGACCGGACCCTACAGGATCACAGAGAGGACGTCACACGCTGTCCGGCTGGACGGTAAAGGAGACTCCTGGTACCACTGGACCCAGTGTGCTGCAGCGGAAGAGCCACACCGCACCCTGATTGAGGTTCAAGAGAACCCGTCACAAAGGGAGGAGCCTAACCTGGAAGAGAAGCAGCCGACATCTGCCTGACCAGGAGAAGTACCCAAGGACCAGGACGAGAAGCAGCTGACATCTGCCTAACCAGAGAAAGGATCCAAAAACCAGGAAGAGAAGTAGCTGACTACAGTAGCGTGCCAAGCTACCAATTCTGCGGGACGAGGTAGCATGCCAAGCTGCCACCACATCCTGCAGGACGAGAATCGTGACATCATCACCCCCTGCAGCTGCCTGGAGCCAGTGGAGGGACCTCAACAGGGGGAAGAAGTAACCACCATACGAACATTCTACAAGGGTTATATTTTACACCCTCATTTATTTTACAAGGATTGATCACCACTGCCATCTCTCCTCCACCTGCTGACCCAATTATCCAGATGCCCTTGTTACTAGCCAATCCTAACATCTATTTGGGAGGGGAACCCTCTGATGATAGTGATGACTCTCATGATGAAGAAGATGATAGAGTGTGAGAATGTTCAGTGATTTATGTAACAATCCCTTCACCTGTTCATTTCTATGAGTTTTTTGATTGTGTTGTTTTTATTTTTTTGATCATTGATGTCCTAGGCATGCCCACTCTGTGCCAAAAGGCGTTCGCCCCAAAATGGGGGGACATGGGGGAATTTTCCCTATTAACGTACGATAATTAGGGTTTTTCGCCCTCATACGGTGAGCATGCGATCCATTCATGTTGTAACATGTTCAGTTAAAAATATGATCATGGTTTTTGTATTACTTTACTGCTGGAAATATGAGAAGCTGTAATCTGATTGATTGTTTGTATTTGTATTTTAAAACTTTGCTTATTGGATTATTTTTGATGGAATTTGGTGTTATTGTTTTGATTTCTTATATCTTTATTGAACTCTTAAAAGAGTTCAAAAGGGGGATTGAAAATATATGTAACTCTCATATAAGCTCTTTTATTATTCATTGTTATATGATACTTTTTTCATTATGGAATTATGTTATAATATCAAAGGCCTCTCTGTGCTTCTCTCCTGCATGAGCTCTAAACAGCTGCAGGAACTCCAAAAGGGAGTGAAAGTGTTCCTTCCTTCAGTTCCTCAATACAAGAACAACTGTCTTTGTTAGCAAAGGATGTTGCAGGATGTGTCCTGGTCATCTCAAGGTTGCATGTCCTTGGGATGAATTGGTCTTTCATTAACAAGGCTATTAGCTGATGTGCGTCTACAGGTGCAGATGGCAGAATTACGTGTGTGTATGGCAAACTGCGTATGTTACATTCCTGTGCTTTTCAATAAAAATCAGCCGTTTCAGCAGAACGGCGAGAGTCTGTCCGAAGCAACTGACGGGAGCAGGTCGCGGGACCTGCTGTATGTTGCAAAGGCTCTCCCCCTCATGAGCGGTGAAAACAGTGACTGGACTTCTGATCATTTGTCTCCACATTCTGCCAACTCAAAAGGTGTTTAACTCCATCTTCTCCGTACCCGTGCTTGGTCTAACAGAAGAAAGACCAACAGTTTGTTGGATCATTGCATTCGTCAGCCTGTTCCTGTCCTCCTCGTGTCTTACTGTTCCGTTCCCACGAATGAGTTTTCTGTTTGTTTTCGGTAAGGGTGAGTTTTGATAGGTTTTTAGTGCCCTATGGTTTTTGGCACTTTCATCCTTTAACCCTCTGGGGTCCAGGGTGTAATTTGCCGTTTTTGACTAATTTAGGGTTTTCCTTTGTACTTCCAAAATAAAAAGCATAACCACTGCCTTATGTGGTATCAATCTTTTCAGCACAACCTGAACTTTATGAATTTATACTTATTTTTTATATTTGGACATAAAGGGGTTGCATATTAGACCTTAAATCACTCAAAAACATAAAATCCGAATTGGAAAAAGTTGTTTATTTTACTGTGAAACCAACAAACATTTATGATGACTGTTTTTAATAATTTAGAATGGTAATCTAGACTGTACATTTATAAAAAAATATGAATAAATATAGCAAATTACAATTTAAAAAAAAATATTTGCCCTCTGGGGTCCAGGGTGTAAATCACCGTTTTTGACTCATTTTGGTTTTTCTTTTGTGTTTTGTAATAGAAACAATAAATATTGCCTTATGGAGTATCATTTTTTTCAGGACAACATGGAATATCTGAATTTATACTTATTTTTATTAATTTGGCAATAACGTACATGCATTTTGGAGTGGGGAGTGGCTCTGTCTCACGCCGCGGAGATCGAGATCTGACAGTTGCGCGGCGCCGCCCACTCCTCTTGTTGGATCTCCGAGGAGCTGGATCTCTGCCTTCATCTTCTACCTCATCATGACCCAACTCTTCTGTGAGGAAGGATGGATCTGCCACATCGTCATCAACATCCTCGCTTTTTGCCTCAGACTCCGGCTGTGAGTCTCCGTCCACTTCCTCTGCTTCCAGTTCAAAAAACAGCTGAACTATCTGAACTGCCTGGTGGACATTTATCCTTCTCATCATCCTTTATTAAAGCCTAATAAAAGCCTACTAAACTGCAGAGACAATATATCTGTCCGGATCGCTCCACAATATGAAGTTTACCGTCAATATCTGTCTAATTGTTTGTTACTCCGTTCGCGCCACTCCTTTCCCCGCGAAGCGGCTCCTTTTTGCACAAATCTCGTTAGTCGTGCAGCCTTCCTCTCTCTCTCAGCTACATAATGATACTTTTTATCAATTGAATATGTGAGACTTCCACCAACAGCAAAAGGATCTCATGTTTTTGTGGGTTTTTTATGTTCACAAGCACATTCCCTCTCACGGATTACTAAACTGCTGTTTTGACAAGTTATCAGATTGTCTAAAAATAGGTCGTTTTTTTGTTTAGTATAACTCCGCTTTTACGTTGCCTATTAACAAAATTTATAAACTGGGGTGTAGTTTATAATCTCCTCTTTAAAGCTGAATTAAAACCAAAACTCAGGGAGGCGGAGTCTTGCTGCTACAGCGACCCAAATCAGACCTGTTCAAAAGACTCGTATACGCGTCCATGGACCCCAGAGGGTTAAAATAAAAGATTTATTTTTTGAAAACTTCTCCTGCCTTGAGTCGTTCTGGGTTCTGCATTTTGGTTTCCACCTCCGCTGCCCTGACCTTGACACAGATTAGTTTTCGACAGTCATGATCCCACTTGGTTGTATTGGGTAAACTTTTTAACTGTTACTTTAAGGTCAAAGGTCAGATATTCTCCTTCAGGCAGTTCTACTAGAGAGCATGGTTCCATTAGTTACAACAAGTGGTCCTGGTCCTGAAGCAGCAGACCAGTCCCAGACCATCAAGATACCACCATCAGGTTGGTTCTCCAGATAGACATGGACAAACACCTTCAAGAAAGTTCTACTGTTGTCCCATCAGTCCACAGAATACGTTCCTACAGGTCTTAGTTGAAAGTCTCCTATGTAGTAAAAAGTAAATGTTATTTATATAGCACTCATCACAGTCATAGAACCGCAAAGTGCTTCACACAGATCAAAACACAATTAAACATAAAGTCATAAAATCATGATGATCTTTAAACAGAAATAGATTCAAATCAGAAAAATCAGAAAATTATTAAACATAAAACAAATGAAAGATGATTACACACTTGTGTATAAAATAAGAAAACAACAGATTTATGTAAAAGCAGCTTTAAATAAAATGGTCTATGGAGGCCATCACTGATTTAGTCTTTTTCTAATTGTTACATCTTGACCTCTGACCCTAACCATGTGAGGTCTGCATAGCTTTAGATGTTTTTCTGCAGTCTGTTACTCCTGAATTTCTGTAGAACAGGATGTGGTGTGTTGCCTTTTAAGATCTTCCATCCTACTTTATGCTTTCATTACAGATTCTACTGATATGACTTTTAGTCCTAGAGGTCTGGTAGCAGTCCTAGAGGTCTGGTAGCAATCAGTTTGGGGTGTGGCTTAATAATCTCAGTTAATTTAACAATTTAATCTAAAGAGGTCAGCTACCTTTTTACATAGAGCCCGGCTGTTTTGGATATCTTTATTCCCTTCATGAAATCATCATTTGAAACTGTCTTGTGAAGTTTCCCAATCATCCCAAACATTTAAAGGACAAAAAGGCATATTATTACTTTTTTTCTTTACCTTTATTTCCAAAGGGATTGGGGCTCTCTTATTTTACTCTTAATGAAAGAGCATGCCCATGTTTCTTCTGATGACAACAGTTTCTCCTCCCTCTCTGAGATTCACTCTCTGCTTCCCCCACTGCCCTCATGTGGCTGCTTTTTGTGAATGACTGCAGGCATCATCATCATCATTAATATGATGAACTCTTGCTGCTGCCAAGATTCTGAGAATCATGTATGAGCACTGTTTTGTTTAAAAAAAAAATTATATATGTATGCTTTTAAAGTCTAATAAAATAAGATAAATGGGAAAGTAATGTTTGCTTAAATGTAAATTAGTTGGAAACAATTATGGTGGAACTGTGTTTGGCAGTGGTAGGATCAGGACTATAAAAGGTGATGCACCAGCCGACGCCCAGTTTTAGTAATCAGACAATCACAGGTACCAAACCTTGGCCCATGTGAAGCACTTTTTGCTTATGTGGCAAGCCTGTGTGGAGCTGGCAGAGCCTTGATTCAAGCAGCAGGAAGGCAGCTGGTTTTTACCTGCACAAGACCAACCACAATCCTAAGCCTTCTACAAAACAACAAAATAAAATGAAGACGACAAGGAATAATTGTGTGGTCCTTGAGTAAAGTCCGGTCATATAAAACTGCAAAGACTCTGCCATCCCTTTCAAGCGGGGATTCTACACAAGTTAAGGCAAGACTTGACAGTAAAAACCAGTGGTAAAAAACCAGTTAAACACCGGAGTAAAATCCAGCTTGTAACTGGTGGGGAAAACTCACTGCAGATTCAGCATCGAGATGGATAGAAAACCAGCCAAAAAGTCTGTTAGACAACTAAAAGCGGAAAGGACATCAGCAAAAAGATCCTTCACCCGTCTAGCTAACAACATAACCAGACAGCTTCAGGACATGTCCGAGGAAGAGCTTAAGGAGAATTTTAATCAAATTTCCCTAGAAGCTGAAAAAGTTATGACTGCAAACGACGAGGTTGGTGCTGGACTTCTTGCAGAAACAGAAGATGGACCGGATGAAGAAGAACCTGAATTAACCTCTGATCAACAAGCAGACCTAGATGAAGCGACAAAAGACTGTGAGAAAAGACTGAAGCAGGTCAAAACATCCATCCAAGAAACTTTGTGGAGGATGTATGGACAAGCTGAACTAGGAACTGAAATCCAAGTAGCAGAGGACCAAAGTACATGTGCTACCACCATAAAGCCCGAGGCGGGGAAGGCTGCATATGATTTCATCCTCAGTCACTTGCAAATGCTTTTGAAATCTGCAAAGGAAGCATATTCTCGATGGAGAAGATGGATCCCTCGTGATGTTCAAGAGGAGCTTCAGATACGATTAAGAGACCTGGACCTCATACTCCCAAAATTGGTTTCACGAACTGCAGATTTTATCCAAATGGAGTCAAAGGATGATGAAGGAAAAGATGGTCAAATGATGAATTTTCCGAATCAACCTTTGCAAATCATCAGATTAAAACCAACGTCTCTCCCCAAGTTCACAGGAAATAAACGTGACTTCTGTCGATGGAGGAAGGACTGGGAGGCACTGCAAAAACAAGGAGAACCAACAGGTTCAAAAGAAGTAAAGAAAGCACAACTACTTGATAGCATTAGTGAAAAACTTTCTAAGGACCTGCGTCTCAATTCCTACAACACATCTGATGACATTTTCCGTGTCCTTGAGAACCGGTTTGGGAACCGGACAGCCATCACCATTGAAATAGTTGAGGAGCTACAGAGAATCCCTGCAGTGAGAGGTCACCAACCAAGACGCATCGTTGAGTTAATCCAGGCTGTAGAGAAGGCACTTGAAGATCTGAGTGACCTTGGGGACACTGGAGCAATAAAAAACCCTCTTGTGACCAAATCAATAGAAACAAAACTTCCGGAAAGTTTGAAAAAGGAATGGCTTGTTTATGCAGCTGACAAAAAGAACTCTGTAGCATCGGCAAATCGATTCGACAACCTGTTGGTATTTCTGAAAAAACAAGAGGACATCTATGAGCAACTAGAACAACTTGAACAATTAAAGGAAGAGGAGCCAAGTAGAAAAGGAGTCAGGTCAGAACCAAGACTTGCCAGGACAAAGTCAGCTGCATCGGAAGGCGACTCCGTTGGTTGCGTTGTTTTTGGAGATCCAAAACATAAACGAAGACTTTACTTCTGTAAGAAATTCCGAACACTAACGCTAGCGCAGAAGAAGGATGCTTTGAGGAAAACTGGAGCATGCATGAAATGTTTGGAGGTTCATGACAAAAGACAGTACTGCAAACCAACCTACTTGTGCCGAAATCAAAGCTGTAAAGGTGAAGAAAATCCTAATCACCATTATTATCTGTGTCCACATGCTGAAAGGAGTAATTCAACTCAAAGAAAAAACAGAGTTGTAGCAGAAGAAAGTGATTCCATGAGAAAGTATACTGAAGACCAGGAAGAATTTCTCAGGAGGCTTTCACCTGAGTTAGCAGAACACTGTAAAAATGTGTTTACTAATGCTGTTACTAAAACTTGTGGAATTCAGAAGGCTAAAAAGGACCAGTCTAATCTCTTAATGGGAAGTGGACTTGAAGAGGCACCTGTGCTCATGATGATTCTGGAAGTGACCGCAAATGATGGGCAAAGGATTGGAACGCTGATTGATTTAGCCTCTGATACCAATTATATCACCCATAAAGCGGCAAGAAAATTAAACCTCTGCAGTGAGGAAATTGCACTTGTGGTGCACGGAGTGGGCGGCATGAAAATCCATGTTAAGACTAGACGCTACCTCCTCAAAATTCGTGTAATGACCCAGAGAGGAGTAATAAAGTCACACCAATTGGTTTGTTATGGCCTTGATAACATTGCAACCATTCACAAACATGTTACAGCAGAGCAACTCCAACAAATCTTCCCAGATGTATCTTTGGAGGAATTAAATCGACCAAGTGAAATTAACTTGCTCATCAGCCACAGGGAAGGGAAGTTGGCCCCTCAAAGGAAAAGAGTTGTGGGGGACCTTGTTTTGTGGGATGGACCCTTGGGCAAGGCGGTCAGCGGGACCCATCCAGAACTTTTTGAGGGGATAACCATGACTGCTCATATGACAAAGACACACTTCGCAAGGTCAATGAGAACAGCCGCTATAAAGTACCAGGAACTTGGCCAGAAAACACCACAAAAACACCCTTTAAATGAGTGGAACCCTAATCAAGTTAAGATGTCAACAATGGCTACAACAAGTCAAAACTTCTTAAAATGGTGGCATTGGGACAGCATTGGTGCTGCTTGTGTACCAAAGTGTGGTAGCTGCCGGTGTGGTGGTTGCCATCCGGGTGGTAAAGAGATGACCCTTGCTGAGGAACGAGAGCTGGAAACCGTGAAAGAAGGTCTGACCTACGTTAAAGGAGACCACCACACAGATGAACCCCATTGGCATGCTAGCTACCCCTGGGTGAGTGATCCAGCATCCTTACCTGGAAACAGGAAAGCAGTTGAAGCCACATTCCTCCGAACAGAGAAACAATTGAGCAAAGAACCTGGGTGGAAAACTGCCTACACTGAGCAAGTCCATGATATGCTTGATCGGAGAGCTGCAATCAAGCTTACCCAGGAAGAAATCACTGGGTGGGAGGGTCCAGTATGGTACATCAGCCATCTCATCGCCCCAAACCCACATTCAGTGACGACTCCCATCCGACTGGTCTGGAACAGCAGTCAGAAGTTCCAAGGGATAAGCATGAATGACTTGCTGATGAAAGGTCCCGATGTCTTAAATCAAATCCGTGCTGTCCTTTTGAGGTTCAGAGAAGGAACTTATGCTGCACTTGGAGATATAAGAAAAATGTACAACTCCGTCTGGCTAGAAGAGAAAGAGCTACATCTACATAGGTTTCTATGGCGTGACTCAGAGAATGAGGAGATTGGAGACTATGCAATTACAAGAGTCAACATTGGTGATAAGCCAGCAGGATGCATAGCGCAGTTGGCAATGAGGGAAACTGCCAACTTACCCCCTTTCTCTCACCTTCAGGAGGAACGGAAAGTCCTTCAGTTCAGCAGTTATGTTGATGACATTTTTGTGTCCCATAATAACCCAGTTCGATTGAGGGAAATCACAGCTAATGTGAAAATGATCCTGAAAGCTGGAGGGTTTGAACTGAAGCCCTGGGTATATTCCGGTCAAAGTGGGAGGAGTGAGTACACTGGCAAGCAAGTCAAGTCAGAGGTGAGAACTATAATCCTCCCAAACCAAATGAAAGAGGAAGAAAACAAAGCACTTGGGCTGGGATATCTTGCAGAAGATGACAAGCTTCATGTGATGGCCAGCATCAATTTTTCAAAAAGAAAGAAAAAATTGAGATTGGGGAAAAATCTTACTCAAGGTGAAATCAGAGATCAGACGCCAAACCCACTGACACGGCGGGAGCTTCTCAGCCAAATATCAGGCCTGTATGACCCAATCGGCTTGGTAGCGCCCGCAAAGCAGAAAGGAGCGATTCTGGTGCGGAGAGCATTCCAGGAGGCAAGACTCACCAGTAATCAGGTTAAAGATACCTGGGATTTAGCACTCTCTGATAATCTCAGAGAGGATGCAATTAGGCTGTTTGAAGAATATACTCAGCTCAATAAGATTCAGTTTGACAGAGCTTTAACCCCCTTGCATTTCAGCGGTGATCCAACAGCCATAACCTTCTCGGATGGGAGCGAGCATGCCTATGGAGCTGTTCTGTACTTGAGGTGGGAGTCAGGTCGGAGCCCAATCATAAAGCTGGTGGAGTCAAAAGCCAAGCTGACCCCTTTGGACCAAAAAGGTGATGCTGTCAAGGCGGAGGTTTGTGGTGCAGTATTCGCGTCCCGCCTTAAAAAGTACTTTGAGCTGCACAGTGAAATTAAAATTCAGCAATGGTATCATCTGATCGATAGCCAAACAGTCCTTGGAGCTATACAGCGAGAAAGCTATGGTTTTCAAACATTTTTTTGCAAACAGAATAGGTGAAATCCAAAGTAACTCAAAGATCCAAGATTGGAAATGGATTCCAGGTCATCACAACATCGCTGATGTGATCACTAGAGGTGCTAGCCCCCAAAATCTTGAGGATGATTCTAGATGGCAACAAGGTCCGACTTTCCTAAAAACACCTGTAGAAGATTGGCCAACTAAATCTCCAAAAGAGCTTGGAGATGCTGCTAGAGAGAACATCACCAAGCTTCAGAAAAAGGCTTTTGTTGCTGTGTTGACGAGAGCTCAAGCAAAAGAACTTAAGTTGGAACCGGGAGAACCAACAAACAGCCCAATCTCCTCGGAACGAAGAAATCCCATCTCTTTGAAGAATCTTTTGAATTTCATTCGGTTCAGCTCATTTCTCAAATTAGTCAAAGCAGTTGCATATACCTGGAGAGTTGCTAAGGTGTTCCTCGGGCATAACAAAACTCTAAAGAAACCAAAGTGGGAGGAGATCCATCTTAATGGAGTCATTTCTGTACGAGAGCGAGAAAGTGCCTTGAAAGACATCCTATTCACGGTCCAGGAAGGAATTTCCTTTCCAACAGCAACACTGGACCGACTGGTTGTCTATCGGGATAAAGAGTCTGGATTGCTTCTCTGTGGAGGAAGAGTGCAAATTTTCAGAGAAGACAATATTGCCGTTCCAATAATCCCCTACAGTTCCTGGGTATCAACTCTGTTAGCCCGGGAAGCCCATGAAGTATCTCATGATGGCATAGCTGGAACTCTGTTAAAAATGAGACAAAAGGCTTGGGTTATAAAGGGAGGAAGAATTGCTAAAAAAGTTGTTGATTGCTGTTTGATCTGCAGAAAAGCAAGAGCTCAAAAGTGTCAGCAAGTAATGGGAGACCTACCATCAGAGAGGACTAAGCCTTCAGCCCCCTTTGAGTACGTCTCAACAGACCTCTTTGGGCCATATCATGTAAGAGATGAAGTCAAGAAGAGAGTTACACTCAAAGTTTGGGGAATCATTTTTTGTTGTATGGCAAGTAGAGCCATTCATACTGAAATAGCTAATACTCTATCTACAGAAAGTTTTTTGATGGCCTACCTAAGGTTCACAGCAATTCGGGGCCACCCAAAGAAAATCTGGTCAGACCCTGGTACAAACTTTGTTGGGGCTAAACCTGTTTTGAAGGATCTCTACAATTACCTTAACACCCAGAATAAAGTAACTCTTGAGGAAAGCGCTGCAAGAAATGGAACAGAATGGACATGGACTGTGCTCCCAGCCGACTCGCCGCACAGAAATGGAAGTGCTGAGGCGGCTGTCGGAATCATGAAGAGAGCCCTCAGAAATCTTGCCAAAGGGACCATGCTCAGCTATAGTGAGTTTCACACTACCCTCTACATGGCTGCTAACCTTGCAAACGAGCGACCGATAGCCGCAAGAGAGCAAAGCAGAGAGGGATGTATCCAGTATGTTACTCCCAATAGCCTTCTGCTTGGACGAGCATCCCAGGGTGGTGATTTAAAGAACTTTGATTTTTCCAGCTACCCTTACAAGAGGTTAAGAGAGATGGAAACTGAAGTTACAAAGTTCTGGAAGAACTGGAGGCAACTTGCTGGTCCCAATTTGTTTGTAAGACAAAAGTGGCACACAGAAACAAGAAATGTCTCTGTCGGCGACATCGTCTGGGTGTGTGATCAGAATGCTATCAGAGGCCAATTCATTCTGGGAAAAGTTGTGGCTACAAACCCTGATCGCAAAGGCATCGTGAGGGATGTGGAAATTAAAGTTGTCCCCAGTTGCAGTGTTTCGATGGCGAAAGGATTAAGAGAACCAAAACAACGTCCAAGACATTCAGAAATAAAGGAGGTACCAAATTTTACTATTCTCCGAAGGGACGTCAGAAGACTTATTGTTCTGCTACCCAAAGAAGAGCAAAGACAAATCTGATGAATGTGGGAAAAGTTCTATGTGGATATTGACTATGGAATTCGCGACCTTCCCAATGATGTCACATGGGAATGTCGAGTGGGAGGTGTTTTGTTAAAAAAAAAAAAAAAATTATATATGTATGCTTTTAAAGTCTAATAAAATAAGATAAATGGGAAAGTAATGTTTGCTTAAATGTAAATTAGTTGGAAACAATTATGGTGGAACTGTGTTTGGCAGTGGTAGGATCAGGACTATAAAAGGTGATGCACCAGCCGACGCCCAGTTTTAGTAATCAGACAATCACAGGTACCAAACCTTGGCCCATGTGAAGCACTTTTTGCTTATGTGGCAAGCCTGTGTGGAGCTGGCAGAGCCTTGATTCAAGCAGCAGGAAGGCAGCTGGTTTTTACCTGCACAAGACCAACCACAATCCTAAACCTTCTACAAAACAACAAAATAAAATGAAGACGACAAGGAATAATTGTGTGGTCCTTGAGTAAAGTCCGGTCATATAAAACTGCAAAGACTCTGCCATCCCTTTCAAGCGGGGATTCTACACAAGTTAAGGCAAGACTTGACAAGCACAGACACGTGAACTGCATCTGTTCATTTTGGGATTACAGCATTTAATCTGCATAGAAACAGCCATCAGATGCTGCTGCAATGCTGAGCTGTAGGAGATGACATCAAAAGACAAAGGGAGAATTACTGGAAGAGAAGACCAAAATGCATCTACCTAAATAGAGAGATTCAAATTAAAATTCAAAGAAACTTTAATCATCCCCGAGGGGCAATTGTTTCAGTACAGAAGAATTGGTACTGTGGTCATTCTCAACAAGAGTCGCGCTACCGTTAATTAGATGAAAAGGGGATCACATGAGGATAAATTGGGGGAGGGAAAAAAGGCATACCAGAGTTACTCCCGGCAGGGCGTAGCTTTACTATGCAAAAAAAAAACAAAAAAAAAAACGCCTCAAACATATAAGCACGAACATCAAGTGGGAGCCCCCTCCTTCATTCTCATCGTAGAAAAAATCTTGTCAATCGCGTTGAATGACCAATTAATTAAATCCATGATTAAAAATAGGGTTTTTCAGAAGAAATGCAGAGAAGCGCTCTGTGGGCAGACAGGACAAAGAGCCTTGGGAAAAAAAGATAAGGGAGCAAAAGCAGAAGCGTCTGTATTCTGCGAGTGTCGGAAGAAGAACCTTATGGAGCTAGAGAAAGAGAGAGATTCAGGATTGCAGATATTCTCAGATAGGATTAAGGCCTAGTCCACATGTAGCCGGGTTTTTTTTAAAACGAATGTTCGCCTCTCCAAAAACTTGCATCCACACCACCTCGCTTAAAAAAATAAACTCTGTCCACACGTACCCGGATAAATACGTTGTTAAGGACATGCCAGACCTGTAGGCGGCAGTACTTGGAGAAGCCAGGTGCCGGGCAATAGCCGTTCTTAACCTCATCCTTCGTCTGTGGTCTTCTGCAAGGAGCAGTTATTCCGCTTGCAAAAACAAACAAGCAAAAAGCGCTTGGACAATTGATAAAGCGAATGCAGCTCTGAGGGCATCCATGCTGTCGGCTAGTGTAAATGTCACAGAGTGGAAATGTTGTTCCGTTATGTTTTATATTGCATGTTTTTTACTTGATGTGGTGTTTTTAGGTTGATTTTTAACTGTTGGGGTGTTTTAAAAGATTGCTGCAACGTGCAGCCCATTCTGTGTTAATCATCCCCAATTGCCCACACCTGAGAGCGGGGTGTGGACTGGCAGAGAATAAACAGTGGCAGAGCAGAGGGTTAAGCAGCAGTGAGGCGAGCGGATGTGGAGACGGGAGGACGGTGAGGGGAAAGGAAAAACACTCGCCGGAGCCAGACGGACGCCGCAAGCCCCGTAAGCAGGGGAGGAGATCCATCAGGCACGGACAACAGCATCAGCGGCAGAAGAAGCAGCAGCCCTCCACACCTGTGTGGCGCGCGCACGACCGTAGCAGCGGCGGAGAAAGAGGGATCCGCGGCCGGAGGGCTAGGCACGGAGCGCAACACGGCAGGCGGGCAGAGTTACTCTGCCCCTGCGAGTAAGTATTTGAGCAGTGCCTGGCAGTGGTTGGAGTTGCTGTGGGGCCTTTGACTGCCGGAGGTTTTTGTGTGCCACAGGGACCGAGGAGGATTGAATCCACCGGCTGTCCAGCCTGTGGATCCCCGCGGACGACGTGCACCGCAGGAGGGCGGGGTCGTAGAGGGTTCACCTGGCGAGTGCATGCAGGGACGGACTGGACTGCCTTGTCCTTTGGGCATCATCATCTGAGCTTTTAGAATAAATTCCCTTTTTTAAAAATTTGCTTCTGTGGTTGCACTGCTTGCCTTGGTTTTAGAATCTATTTTAATCTGTTAATAATAGTGGCACAAGCCATCCATACCACCTGATACGTGTCACATCAATTTTGGCGTTGTTGGCAGGATCCGAGCTCGAGCAGTGTAATAGCAGAAGCAAATTGTGTTTTAGGCTGTGTTTTAGAATGATGATGATGCCAGTATACCCCGGTGCACCTTGGTTGCCCAAGTTCAGTGGGATGAACGGTGACATTAAGTATGGGGATTGGAAAGAACAAATGTTGGGTTTATTGCATGCACAGGACCTGACTGAATTGAGGAAAGTCGGACTCCTAATTGGAGCTTTAGCTGGGGAAGCTAAACAACAAATCAGTGTTTTAGACCCTGGAGGGCGGGATAAGAGTGTAAAGATCTTTGCTTTCCTCGATTCCTTGTATGGTGATAATACTCCAATTGCAGTGGTCCGGTCCCATTTTTTTAGCTGTATTCAAAAACCAGATGAACGTTTGAAGTCTTTTGCCCTTCGTCTTAGGGAGTTGCACTGCAGGCTGCTGTGACACGACCCTGATGATGCACCCTCCGAGGGTGCGTTGAAAGACCAGATGCTCTTGGGGCTTAGTGAAGGACCTTTGGCTCAAACCCTTCGAACGTATGCACGGCGGAATCCGGAACTGGACTTTGCTGCCCTACACAGTGAGGCTGTACTCCTGGAAGACGAGCAGCACGGCCAAAGGGGTATGGATGCCATGTGCAGTGCTACATTTGGTGAGTCTCGACAACACTTAACGCCTACTTTGAACTGGAAAGAGACTCTAAAACAGGAGATCTTGAATGAGGTGAAAGACCAAATGAAGGGGCTTGCCCCAGAAATGATGAGTGAAATTAAACCTCTCCTACGCCCCCCCTGAACGAAATTACACTCCCAGACATCATGGATCCATGACAAGACCACGGGTTCGTGCCCAGAGAGATGAGTGGACACAGGATGGAAGGCTGATATGCAGACAGTGTAGGCAGGTGGGTCACTTGGCGAGGTCTTGCCAAGCTGCCAGCGTCCCACATACACCAGCTTTAAACTAGCTCCCCCTGCTGCTGAGGCCCAAGCAGTAGGGACAGCCCAGTAGGCTGGCCACCAGGGGGCCACCACGCAGTTTGTTGGGAAATGTCCAACAATTGAAGTTTGTGTAGGAGGAGTAACAATGACAGGATTGCTAGACACCGGCTCACAAGTGACGTTAATGCAACAGCAAGTCATGGAACAACACTTCTCACAGGTTGAACAAGGGACGGCCCCTTTGGTGCTAAAGCTGAAAGCTGCCAATGGTCTTGACATTCCATATTCAGGTTATGCCATTATGGATTCTGAGATTCAGGGTGTACATATTCCAGAGAAGGGTGTTGTCATTGTTAAAGAGCAAGTCACCCCCAAATCAACTTTTTCCCCTGATAAACTAAATAAATGTGTGTCTAATCGTACTGCAGACACGTGTAGTCAATAATTTGGTACTTCAGTGCATCTTAGTTAAAATTTTAATTTTCTGCCTAAAACTGGCAGTGTTGTGCCGTTGTCAGGTAAAAACTCTGCACTGTATTTGAATTTAAATCTGCCACCGCTATTGGCTAAGAGGTATGCTATGATGTAAACGGGTACATTATGATGTCACAATGCCGTTGTGAGCCTGTGTGTGTGTGTATTTGTTAGCAGCTCCGCCCTCTCGGTCTGCCAGGCAACAGCATTTGTTGCATTTTTCAAACATGAAGAGGGAGTGAAGTAAGTTTCTTGTAGGACACCTCCTACTTGCTCTTTAAGGACGATTGCTCCACCCACCCACTGCTGATAGGCATGAACGTCATTGGGGCCTGTTGGGATGTGGTTTTTAAAAACGGAAACCTCTCTTTGTCCCCCCGACAGGAACCCCAGCAAGCATGTCAAGAGGCTTTGGCAGAATGTTAACCAACCGCTGTAACCTCCGGGGATGGGTTCCTAGGCTATATTTGGCCTGTAGAACGGCAGGCCATTAAAGTACCGCCCAGAAGCGAGACGATTGTTTGGGGACGCGATGGGGGAAGAACACGCAAACCAAACTACATTGCCCTAGTGGAGGCTACGCCAGTTGCAGAAGCCTGGGGGGTAGCTAGAACCCTATCTGTGGTGCAAGGGGGAAGAGTCCCGGTTCGTCTTTGTAACCCCCACACTTACCCAGTCACCATAGGACGGAACCAGAAGCTGGGCCGACTATATCAGGTGGAGGAGACTGACGTCCAGGGGCCACGTGATCTCAGCTTGACTATGTGTCCGGACGGCATCGTGGAGGTGGGCGTGGTAGATGTGCACCATTTGGACTCGGAGGAGCCTACGGAAGGGGTGGGACAGGCCAGTAGTGGCCAGAATTTGACCTCCCAACAGCAGGATAGGCTTCAAGCTCTCCTGCATAAGTGGAAGAAGGCTTTTGCGGATGATGAAGAGGATTTTGGCCAAACGGACTTGGTCCAGCATCGTATTCACACCGGAGATGCTCCACCCATCAAGGAGAGGTACAGACCATTACCACCTTCAATGTACCAGGAGATCAAGTTGCTACTCACGGACATGCTAGAGAAGGGTGTGGTTCGTGAGAGCTGTAGTCCCTGGGCGGCACCGATAGTCCTGGTCAAAAAGAAAGATGGCAGTTGGAGATTTTGTGTGGACTATCGCAAGCTTAATTCTGTCACTCATAAAGATGCATTTCCGCTCCCCCGTATCGAAGAGACGTTGACCAATCTGACCAGGGCTGAGTGGTTTTCCACGTTAGACCTAGCCAGTGGCTATTGGCAGGTCACCATGGACCCCAGAGACAGAGAGAAAACGGCTTTTACCACACCGATGGGGCTCTTTGAGTTCGAGCGGATGCCGTTTGGCCTTTGCAATGCACCCGCTACTTTCCAGCGCCTAATGCAACAGTGCTTGAGTGGCCACCTAGCTGAGTGTCTGCTGGTGTATTTGGATGATGTGATAATCTATTCAGCTGATTTCTCCTCTCACCTGCAGCATTTGGACGAGGTTTTTCAGAGGCTGGTGCAGCATGGGCTCAAACTCCGAAGAGACAACAGCTCGTACCATGTGGCTCAATGTAATCCGGGTTTTTGGATGCCCTGCCAGGTTCCATTCGGATCAGGGTGCTAACTTCGAGTCCTCCCTTGTCCAGCAGCTTTGTCAGTTGTATGGGGTTAGTAAAAGCAGGACGACATCCTATCACCCAGCTGGCAATGGCGCTGTAGAGAGAATGAACCAGACTCTGTTGAATATGTTGCGCTCGCTTGAGGCAGAGAGGCAACGTAGGTGGCCCGAATATCTCCCGGAACTGTTGGCCGCCTACAATAACACTGTTCATAGCTCTACTGGTTATGCTCCCTCTTTTTTGATGTTCGGCAGGCATTTAAGACAACCGGTCGACCTAAGTCTGGGTGTAAGCCGAAAACTACCATCATGCGAGCTCCAAGGGTGGGTTAAGGACCACCAGCAGAAACTTTCCTTTGCCTATAAGCTGGCGAGGCGCAACTGGGGTAGAGCTGCAGATCGAAGCAAGCAGAACTATGACAGGCATGCTAATGCCTTCCCTCTGGTACTGGTGACATGATTAGCCTATGGGCTAATCCGATTCAATTATTCACGCTAAACTAAAGCCACAAATGAGAGTTGCCAGACTCAGAACGGCTGGACGAACAGAGAAAAGGTAAAACTCAACTGTTCCTCCCACTGTCATTATGGGTGACCCCGCGAGGAAAGTTGACCATTGGGCAGGGTTGATGGTTTATCCCTTGAGGTCCACGTGGCAGGGGTGAGGTGGTGCTCAGTCCTCACCCCTGTCACGTGGACCCAAGGGATGAACCATCAACCCTGCTCAATGGTCAACTTTCCTCGCGGGGTCCTACCCATTAGGACAGTGGGAGGGTTAACTCAAGAAGTGGAAAATGAACATATTTGCCCAAATGGTGGTGTGTTACTTTAACATCAACAATTAAAGAGCAGACAAATAGTAAATTACATTGTGGATGTGGACAATGCTCTAACAGAGTGAGCCATCTGAATCCACCACTCTTTCAGATTTTGAGTTACACATGTAACATCAGGTCATTTTTGACTCTGCAGCGTGGGTGATAGTTTAGACTCATCAAGACCAAGTAAGATTTTCTGCGTGAACTCAAATGTGAGCGGAGAAAGTGCTTTGATTGGCCACTAGAATATTTCAGCTCAGCCAGCAGCTCAGTAGTGCACACATGGTGAGTTTTTACCCCTGTGAGGCGCAAAATATCCAACTGGTCAGATATTCACCTCAGCATCTCGTGAGGCAGAAAACTCCGTGAAAATCAGGCGCACATGGCGAGCAATCTGCTGAGCAAACAGTCCTTCGAGGCCGTTTGCTCAGCTGATTGCTCTCGTGTGTGGCAGGCTTAAACATCTTGCCAAAGGTTTGTAGTTGAAACAATGGCACATTTTCCAAAATGTTCATGTGCGTTGTCCTTGTGGTGTCTTTATGCATAAATAAATAGAATGATTTGTTCAAATTTACAATACTGGGACTTACCACACATGTCCTCAAAAACCCAGAGGTTTCCTCACGTAGATAGACAGGAAGGGCATGGAGAACAGTGGTACGCCTTGTGTGGACATCATGTAATTCCTAAGAAGATTATTAAGAGTGTAAATACTGTCAAGTTTACTAATCAAACTCAATGCCAAACTGCTCTGACCAATTTTCCAAGACAGTGATATCTGCATCTAAATCCAATGATAAACTGCTGAATTCAAAAGTTAATTTGAATTGTTTAACATTACATAATACGGAGGGGTATTAGGGCCACTGAAGAAGAAAAATTCTGAAAATAAATAAAGTCAGAATTCTGACATTTATCTCAGTATTCAATTGTTTCCTTCAGTGGCCCTAATACTGCCTTATTGCCTAAGAGTATTAGAGTAACTGAAGAAAAAGAAAAGAATTGAGAAAAAAAGTCAGATAATTTCAAAATTCTGGGATTAAAGTCAGAATTCTGACTTTTTTCATGAACCTAAAACCAAACAAACAAAAAACTATTTAGGAATTTTTTTTGTTAAAAAAAATCAAAACAAACGAACAAAAAAAAAAGCCTGAATTTTAAGATTTAAGTCAGAATTCTGATCCCCCCTCATAAACTTCCCCAATTTCCCTTTTTTTTTGTTTTAGGTACCAGTCAGAACTCTGAGATTAAACTCAGATTTATGACTTATTTTCTCAGAATTCTACATTTTTTTTCCATCAGTGGCTCTAATACTCATAGCATAAAGGCATTACCTGTAAATTGTATATTCACCAGTTTTAAAAGACAAATCTGTATTAGGGCTGTCGCGGTAACCGCAAGAAGAAAATATCGCGATATTAAGAAACCCACCGCGCTGCAGGACGTGCCACCGCCATTACCGCACTTGATTAAATCTCGCGACAGTGCATGCTGAGAGGTAAAGTCCGTGCTGATCGAGGAGATAGTACACATGGAAGATGGAGGGAGCGGTGTCAGTGCGTCAGCTGCAGCCCAGCCAGAGACCTTGGAGCAGGCAGTGCTGCCACCAGCGGCAAAGAAAAAAACGCTTGGAGACCTGCTGAAGTCACGGACAAGCACGTCATCTGTAACCGTCCCGAAGAGAGTTAGAGCCGAGCTGGAGCTCACTCGCTACCTGCAGGAGGAACCCATTGACCCTAATGAAAACCCTGACATGGTGGCGCAACAAACATGGGAGATTTCTATTGCTCTCCAAAGTCGCACGTAAGTACATGTGTATTTGCGCAACAAGCGCACCATCCGAGAGGGTTTTTAGTGTCGCTGGAAATGTTGTCACCCCTCTCAGATCCTCTCTCAAACCGCATAAGGTTAACATGCTGGTTTTCCTTGCGTATAACAAGGACATGACCGAGTTATGTTATTCTTGTGTGTGAAAGTGAAATGACAGTGCCTAGGACATCTCATTTTGTATACTTTATTTTAAACTACAAAACAAAACGGGCACTTTTTTATTTCTGTTATATGTTGCAGCCAAATTTGCATTTCAAAGTTAAACCTCCTGAATGTTGTTTTTAAGTTCAGTCAGAAAATGCCGTAACTGCCCTTCGATCTGCATTCAGTAAAGTGTTAAAAATGGCCATGTATTTTTTCTAACATTTTTTAAATATGTAAGCACAATGTTTCAAAGGAAATATTGACATGAGTTTAGTAATCAACAAACAAATTTGCTAAGTACATAAATAAAAACGGGGTGCAATAATATCGCATACCGCAATATTGAGCTGCCCTGACTCACCGCAGGGGGAATTCCTCAACCGCGACAGCCCTAATCTGTAAACTTATATACATACATACATATATATGCATGTTATTTAGGATGCGCCATCAAAAATGCAGATTGTGAGAATTACTCACCAGTGGTCTCACTTGTATGAACCTCTTGGGGGTCAACAGCAGCATGCCATCAATCTTGTGTGCAGAGAGTGGGGTTGGATCATTGAAGTCTGACTGCAGATTCATAGACAGGCTTCCCGGTGTGGCTGACAGCTCATAGGAATGCACATCTACACCAGGAAGCATAATCAGTAGAGAAAACAAACATTGTGAATCACAAGGTAGATCTGTGTTAGTCTGCAAAATTTAGGCAGTCCTCCACTATATATGAAGCTAAATCATCTAAATTATATATATATATATGTGTGTATGTGTGTGTGTGTGTGTGTGTGAGGAAATTCAAGTGTAATTTGACTTATCCACACAAACCTAAAAACATAACATTTAAAGAAAAGAATCTGGAGTAACAGTGTACAGTAAGGACAAAATTACAACACTAAAATACTGTGAAATTAATAGAAACAGCGTTCTGCGGTTCAAGATATGTGCAACTGAGCACTATTTAATTTGATGATAAAAACATTAACAAAATTTGTATGTCTATGCGTGTATTAAATAAAACTTTTCACAAAAACTGGCAAACTCCCGCGAGCTAACTGAACTTACCGTTTTTTTTTTGTCCTCAGAACATCACCTTTTAAAAAACTATGGAGGGGACAAAAATTGAGGGAAGGAGGGAACATAGCATGAGATACAGCACCGCTTCGTCTCTTGCAGTCACAATCCTCTTCTACGGTTAAAAAACCAGGCTGCTTGCAAAGCTATCGCACGGGTGCTATGGGGAAATAGTTTACAACACAGACTGATTTTTTCATCACTGTACAAGAGACCACTGCTCATTTACTTTTAATAAGTGGACGTTTAAGTTGGACTTGGTGGCGCTGAGCTCCAGCTTTTTTTTTCTCAGAACGTCACGTTTAAAAAATTACGATGGAGGGGACAAAAATGGAGGGAATAAGTCTCTAGAAGTCTAATAAAAAAGTATCTAAAATAATGCTAACCTTTAATAATGAGATAGCGATGCTCATTTAATTTAATAAACGGACTTTAGTCGCACACAAAGTTAACACAGCTAACTCATGCAATGACTTAGCATATTAGCTTGCTACGTGGCCAACATTACTCACCATGTCCGTCTTAAAAACATTTACAACATTTAAGCAACTTTTATGGCGGCTACTTACATTTAGCTCAGTGGTGCAGAACCAGTGACTGTCAAGTGCAGATGCAGAACAGAAGCGCAACCTCCGACGGTTAATGCACCTCCGATGGTTAATGCACCTCCGACCCTCGCTCTTCTTCTCCGTCTGCTGAGAAGCTTCGCCTTCGAGAGCTGACTGAGCAAATGCTACAAAATAAAAGCACTTCCTGTGCGTGTAATTTCACAATAATTCGTAATTTCATGCTTAATATGTTATTTAGGACAGACAGACAGAGTAGTTATTTCAAAATAAGGAAAAGTTTCAAGCAAGGATAAACTTAATATGGAGGAAGTGATTATGTTAAACAGAAAGGACATGTCAAAAAGGACTGATTTCAAAACATATAAAGCTTTACAACAGGATTTGATTGTTAAGAATATAGATATTAAAGAAAAATGGGAACTGGAAGTGAACATAATGATAACAGATGAGGAATGGGAGGAAACACTTGAAGCAGGCCATTAACTAATAGTCCGTCTTGGAGGGAATTTGAATGGAAGATGAAGATGCATGCTTTAAAACTCCACTTATCATGTCTAAATAGTAATGTTTCAAATTTATGTTGGAGAAAATGCGGGCTAGTGGGAGACTTTTCACATATACTTTTGGACTGCCCTAAATTCATACCATTCTGGGAAGGTGTTAGGGAAAAATTGAAAGAACCTTGAAGGTGAAATTACAATTTAAGCTAAAATGGTTTGTACTGGGAATGCTGTACCAAAAATCATACACACATAATGGAGACATACGTAATCAGAATTCTGCTTATGACTGCCAAGAAGTGTATTACAGTTTTATGGCTAGACACAGAACCCCCAAGGGTGGCACAGTGGAGAGACAGAGTTAGACAGGTCTACAAAATGAAACAAATTAATGCAAGACTATGACTGGGACTAGGGAAATTTGAAAAAATTTGGGAACCAATAAAACAAATGTTAGAAAGATAGTACTCTCATGTGAAAATTATTATTATTAATTTTTTTAAATTTATTTATGTATTTTTGTCTTTTGGGTGAGTTATTTAGCTAGATCAAAGTAAAATGTAGAATGTAGTAGAGAGCAGATAAGATGAATACAGAGAAAGCTTGTCAGAACTATATGTACTGATTGGTGATTTGGTTAAGTTGGATAGATCTTATGGCCACAAGGAAATTCAAACTTTGTTCAGGGAAACACTGCCCTGGAGAAGGGAAGAAGAAACTCAAATGCATCTCCATGTAAATGTTGTTGTTCTAATTCAAAAATAAAAAGTTCCAAATATATATATATATATACACTTATATGTATAAGTATAAGTATATATACTTATATATAAGTGTATATATATACTTATATACTGTATATATATATGTATGTATATATATATATGTGTATTTATATATATACTTATATATATATAATATCTAAGTATATATATATAATATATATATATACTTATATATTATATATATATATATATATATTTTATATATATATATATATACTTAGATATTTATTATATTATATAAGTATATATATATTTATTAAGTATACTTATACATTACTTGGTGAAATATACTTCTGATAGAGTCAAGTACAAGTATAGTCTAAATGTAAGTAAACTTTAATGTAAGTATGTATTAAAGTATACTTAGTAGTATTTAAAAAATGTACTCGGATAACTATACTTCTGATAAGTACATTGAAAGTAAACTTGGAAGTATACTGTATTCATTTTTAGTATACTTCAAGTATACTTCAGTGTACTTCTTTTTGGTAAGGGTTCCCACAACGTCCCTTTGATAGAAACCGTGTTTGGATCAGTGTCATTTTGTTTTACTGTTTTTCTTTGATTTTTGCTCTGATGCCATTTTACTAAATTCTGTTGGCTTTGCTTTGTTCTCTTTTTCACCCACAAAAATGAGTTAGAGTTAAAAAAGAGCCAATAATTGTTTTATTGCCAAACACTGTCTGTGCTGCCACTTGAATAAGACAGAGAGGGGTTTTAAGTGTGGGGAGATAAGAAAGAAAATTAGAGAATGAACTAATAGATGAATCATGCAGTGATGACTAAAGTCTTGCATAACCCATTCCCAGAATCTATATTGCTCGTCAGCAAGCACCCACAAAAGCAAGGTTTTGTAAGCCACCTACTGCATCTTCCTAAATATTCACACCTGCAGACCCACTGACACAATTTTGGTCCTTGTATGTAAACCTGGTACAAGCTGATGTTTGTGCAGGTGTGGTAGGAGAAAGACTAATGCTTGTGCAGCATCTTGTCACAGTCTTTAGCCATGGAAGATGCTTGTCGTGACAGCTGTGTGATGTCCTTGGTTGCTCCTCATTTCTTTAAGTACTGATTAAAAACAAAACACAGGTGCAGTGCATTGTCTGTAACAAGACACATCAATGTTTCGTTGTGAGGTTTAGGCACAGACAGTTTTCAAAAAGATTCAAAAGTCATTCAAAACATTTCCAGCGGATCTTTATTTCCTTTTATTTTAAGTTTTAAAAACCTTGTGATAAAAACTTATGAAAATGTGCTTTCTCAAGCATAAAGATGTTTCTAAATATTTCTTTAAAATTTCTGTTTCAAATCTTTGGCTAATTGCATGGACTAATTTAAGTCCTTTATTTAGACAAAAAGATGTTTTTGCTTTTTCTTTTTCTTCAAAAGTGTATGGCAGACCTCCCCATTTACTGATGTCTGTGGCGATGAAAATGTCCCTCTGATTGGTTCTACTGCTGTCCAATTGCATTGAAAGACCACCGTAGATGCTGCCCCACGATCAAACTCTGTCGATGGGTTTGTTGGTCTTTCTTCTGTTAGACCAAGCACGGGTACGGAGAAGATGGAGTTAAACACCTTTTGAGTTGGCAGAATGAGGAGACAAATGATCAGAGGAGTCCAGTCACTGTTTCACCGCTCGAGAGGGGGAGAGCCTTTGCAACATACAGCAGGTCCCGCGATCTGCTCCTGTCAGTTGCTTCGGACAGACTCTCCGCCGTTCTACTGAAAACGGCTGATTTTTATTGAAGATTACAGGAATGTTACATACGCAGTTTGCCATGTACATACGTCATTGGTCATGACAGGTGAAAATAACAGCCTTGTTAGCGGACAGTTTAATACATCACTAGAACATGCATCCTTGAGATTACTAAGAACATCCTGATACATGAGGATACATTTCACCGGTGCCGAGAGAAAAGTGAGAGGAGCTGGAACGTGCTAACTCCCTTCAAGGTTGCAGAACAGAACATGCTGCTGTACATCTTTGTGTAGAGGCCTTGAGTATCTAAGCAAGTGTACATATCATAGAGTAATACAAATGAGCTTAAAAGGTAAATATATAAAAGAAGCTTTATAAGGTAAATATAAAAGAAGCCTATAAGGTAGATACATATATTTTCAGGTTCATGGCCAGAATATGTATAATTACTGTACATATATTGGATGGCTTACTATGATATAATTTTGCTTGAAGAAGGGTTGATGGGAGTCCATTTTTCCTGCAGAGAGCTCTTTAATGTTTTTGTCTTCGACCAAATAAAACACCTCTACGAATAGTTTTTTTTTTTTTTACCGTGTCCTGTCTGGCTGTGAAGCAAGCAGAATTGATGTCTGAATGCTGGTGACAAGCCTTACAGATTTATTCTCAGGTGGAGCATCAAAGCGTTTGCTTTTAATGTCACGCCTGATACTTAAAACTTTATTGTTATTGTTGTTGAATGCTTTGTAATTCCGACCAGACACGGAGACAGAGGTGAAAGAGAAAGGAAGAGAAAAGGTGGAGAGAGAGGGGGGGGTTCCACAAAAATAAACAATGAACAAGAGTCTGCTTCTAGACCTGCAGAAAAAGACAAAAAAAAACAAAAGGACACAAAAAAGGGACACAACAACAATACAACAAGATCTACCTATCACTGCGTCAACTTGATGAAAAAAAAACAATTTATATATATATATATATATATATATATATATATATATATATATATATATAAAATCAACATTGCTTAACTGAAGAATCACGATAATAAATCACAATGCATTAAGTGCCCCCCATAGTCTTAAGACATGTGTTGAACGTGCCCAAGCCCATACTTTTGAGAGCACCATGTGAGCACCTGTGTGTGTACACGCGCTTGTTTATTTAAGGTTTCTCTATAGGAGCGTCCAACAGAGAGTGTGAGGGACCACAGATCCGCCCCCCAAAGATGCGCAGGAGACGGGGGGGAGCTCCAAGTCCCAGCGATCCAGGCGTTGCCCCAGAATGCAGGAACCCCAAGGAGACTGCAACCAGAAAGGCCCCCGCCCCCCTCGAGAGGCACAGAGGATCGCCCCGGGGGGCCACAACCAGCAGCCGGCAGAGTCCCTGGAGATATCAGCGGCAAGCCCACAGGCCCGCCCGCAGCCTCCCACCCCCTAGCCGGCCGAGCCCGGGACCCAGGGGTGACCACCCCCGCCGGGGACCCAGCAGAGCCCAGGGACCCAGACCCCACCAGGCAGCCACCGGGATCTATCAGGCAGATGCCAAAATCTTAAACCCCCAGACCCGGTTGCCACGAACACTCAGGCAGACCATGGCACAAGCCCCCACACCAGTTGTGGCAGGGGGAGGGGGGACAAAGATCTATATCAAGAGAAGTTCCAGGAGAGGGGAGGACCCAAAGGCCCCACCTGACATATACAGTCATACACAAACACAGTCACACACTCCCTCCCTCATGCTCACACATGCACATACAACCCAAGACTTACAAAAATGCACGCCGGACACTCACTCATGCTCCCCATACACACCCTATTAACTCTGGTCCCGGTACTGCTGCACATGGGGTACAACCATCACCGGTAACCAGAGTTTGACCCTTTCTGCTGGGGTGCTGATGAGCAGGCTCCCCCTGCCCAACGCTGAGCACAGCAACCCACCACCCCAGACCCCAACCAGACGGCCAGATCTCCCTCCTAGCCTCCAGCCCCAGGAAGCCTAGCAACAACAGAGGTGGCTAAGACCCCTAGTCTCCCTCCACCTGCTCCAATATAGTGTTGTGTGTTCATGAGGTGTATTCCATGGCTGTGGTGAGTGGGCAGTGCGGGCATCATCCGGCATATGCCAGCTGATGCCACCGCACCACCCCACTTACACCCTCAGCCATCAGTGTCTAAGTGCGGTTTAAAATTGGAAGTGTGCACCGGCACTCGGGAGGAGGCTGAAATATCCCCCTGCCAAATGCAGTTGAATGTGCTCACTCCCAAGGCCCTAAGTGTGTGTTTGTGTGGAATGTCGTCAGTGGAAGTGTATAAGGTGCAAATAAAATTGGGGGGCAGGTTGCCACAGGAATGCGGAAATGGGGTCCATACCCGCACTCCCTGACTTGCCCACCCCCCAAGGTCCTATGTGTATGTTTGTGTGATGATGTGAGGGAGCAGGAGGAGAGAAATATGCGGGGATGGGGAGGAATGGCTGGTTGGGCTTAGCCCTCCAGGGAGCCAGCTCCCCTACTGGCCCCAATAGGCACCTCTGTTGTCAAACTGCCACCCAGGGCATGGAGACCCCAGCCCATCCTGCCAGGGCCCAAAGCAGCAGCATTACAGAGCCTCACGGAGTCCGAGGGCACCAACCCAGCCCCATCCCAGCAGAATATCTATGCCCACCCCTGCATTTGCACAATTTCCAGAATATATAAGACATGGGACATCCAGGTAAGGTTTGGTCCTCCCCGTCCTGGACCTCCCCCTCCCCTGTGATGGAACGGCAGAGAAGCCAAGGTCTACCTGATGCCCCCGAACCCGGGCCAGGCACTGCTGAGTGTTCCTGCCTTCTTCCCGGCAGCATACATGTCAGGACCCGACCCCCAAGGCCCCGCCCAGATCCCCACACGGGGCCGGCCACCCCCAAACCCCGAGCCCCCAGGCCCCCACCCAGACCCGCCCAGGGGCATTGCAGCAGCCAGGCAGTGTGCTGCTATGTGATGGAACCGATCAAAGGAGCCCAGAGAGATTCATCTGAAGTGGAAGCAGAGGCTTTATCAAGTGCAATATGATCTAACAAAAGATTTCTATACTGGTTGATGCAGAGAGTTTCTCTATTTTTCCAATTCAAGAGGATAGTTTTCTTAGCGATGCACATGGCAGTCAGAACCACGTGAACCAAAGATGTTGCAATCGGGACATCGTGCAGCTGTCCCAGTAAACAAAGAGAGGGGGAAGTTGGGATATGACATTTCAGACATTTTGACAGATCCTCACATACTCTACCCCAAAATTCCTGGACAGGTGGGCAGGACCACATTGCATGAATGTAATTGTCAGGAATGTTGTTTGTGCAGTGTGTACAGGTGTCAGACGACACAAACCCCATCTTGAACATCCGATGACCTGTATAGTGTACTCTGTGTAGAATTTTGTACTGAATTAATTGTAAATTGGGGTGTCTGATCATTTTAAAAGTTTTTAAACAAGTTTGGGACCAGAAGCCCTGGTCAAAGCTAACTGATAGATCCACCTCCCATTTTTCAATAGGGATTGCAATTTTATCGTCTATTTTGGACAGTGTCTTATATACTTTAGACAGTAGTTTGGGGGTTTGAGATTATATAAGTCTAATACCCTTGGTGGTGTTTGTAATTCTATTTTATTGAGCTTAAATTTTTGTTTGACTACAGATTTAATTTGGTGATATTCTAAAAAGCTATTCTTATCCATTCCAAATTGGAAAACTATTTGATTAAATGGGATGAAGTCCAATCCTTCATGTATGTGTTCCAGGTATAGGATTCCTTTATTTTTCCAGTCCGGAAGGTTCATCATTTTGTTGTTTTGCAAAATGTCAGGATTGTTCCAGATAGGTGTGCGTCTGCATGGTACTAGTGAAGACTCTGTCATTTTAAGATACTCCCACCATGCTGTCAGAGAAGTGCTGATACTAATACTTTTAAAGCTTTCATGTTTTCTTATGCTTGAGCTAATAAATGGTAAGTCTGAAAGCTCTATCGTATTGCAAAGTGTCTGTTCTATATCTAACCAGGACTCATCTAATGGGTTATCTTGCAACCATCTTTGTATATATTGCAGCCTGTTGGCTAAGAAATAATAATAAAAGTTGGGTAAATCCAGTCCTCCTCTGTCTTTGGTCTTCTGAAGCGTTTTTAAGCTAATTCGTGGAGGTTTATCCTGCCAAAGGAATTTAGTAATTGAGGAGTCCAGAGATTTAAACCAGTCAGCTGGTGGCTTGTTTGGGATCATCGAGAATAAGTAATTTATTCTGGGTAAGACCATCATTTTAATTGTTGCAACTCTCCCCATGAGTGATATTGGTAAGGATTTCCATCTTGCAAGATCATCTTCCACTTTCGTTAAAAGTGGGATGTAGTTTAGTTTGGTTAGATCTGCTAATTTGGGAGAGATATTAATTCCCAGGTATGTGATATTCCCTGACTCCAATTGTGTATTAAGCAAATTGACAAATGAGAAATTAATTGGTAGAACTGTGGATTTTAACCAGTTTATAGAGTAATCTGAAACACTTGAAAAAGAGTTTATCAGTTCTATTGCTTGGGAGAGAGAGGATTGAGAATTCTGGAGAAAGAGTAAAACATCATCTGCATAAAGACTGATCTTATGTTCTATTTTCTTACACTTTATCCCTTTAATGTCTGTTGTTTGCCTAATTGCTGTTGCTAGTGGTTCGATAAAGATAGCAAATAGTGAGGGGGAGAGTGGGCATCCCTGCCTGGTCCCCCTCTGAAGACAGAAGCTAGCTGATATTTGGTCGTTCGTCCTGACACGTGCTGTTGGTGAACTGTATAATGTTTGTAGCCAGTTTATGAATAAGTTCCCAAAGCCAAACTTATGTAAAGTTGCAAATAAGAACTTCCAGTTAACTCTATCAAAAGCTTTTTCTGCATCTAGAGATAATATACTAGTTTCTATGTAAAGTTGCAAATAAGAACTTCCAGTTAACTCTATCAAAAGCTTTTTCTGCATCTAGAGATAATATACTAGTTTCTATGTTTCTACTGTAAGAGAAATCTATCAAATTAAGTAATCTACGTGAGTTTGTGGATGACTGTCTACCTTTAATGAAACCAGTTTGGTCAGGGTGTATTATGAAGGGGGTTACCTTCTCTAATCTTTTGGCCAGGGCTTTACAAATTATTTTGAGATACACATTAATAAGAGAAATTGGGCGATAGCTGGTTGGAAATGCTGGGTCTTTGCCTGGTTTTAACAAGAGACTAATATTGGCTGAATTCATGTTTGGCTGTAATCTGCCGCTCTCTTCGATTTCCCTCACCATTCTGAAAAATGTTGGAGCCAGAATGATCCAGAATTCTTTGTAGAATTCTACTGGGAACCCGTCTGGACCTGGAGCTTTCCTATTAGTCATGGATTTAAGGGCTTCCTGGAGCTCCGCTGATGTTAGTGGCGAGTCCAGGACTGTAACTTGGCTGTCTGATAATTTAGTAAGTGTTATCCTGTCAAGGAACTCATTGATCTCATGATCTGATGGGTTTATCTGTGGTGAGTACAACGTTTGGTAAAAGTCTCTGAAGGTGTTGTTTATTCTTTCAGGGTCATTAACTATATTCCCGGTTGAGTCTTTAACAGCAGATATGGTAGTTTTCTCTTTATTTATTTTTAATTGGCTAGCTAAGAATTTACCTGATTTATTACTATGTTCGAAGTTTTCTATTCGTAGTCTTTGTGCTAAAAATTGTGTCTTTTTGTCAATAATTCCATGAAGTTCTAATTTAGCTTTACGTAATTTGCTCATTGACTCTTCTTCTGTGGATGCCTCTAAAGACTTGATGATTTCCTCTAACTCCTGAATACGTTTGTTTTCTGTTTTTTTCCTATGTGATGAGAAAGAGATTATTTTACCTCTCATCACTGCCTTTCCTGCCTCCCAAAGATTAGGTGCTGATGTTCCAGGCAGGTCATTATGTTCTAAATATAAAGCCCACTCCTTTTTAAAAAAATCAATAAAACCTTCGTCTTTAAGCAGTGATGTATTAAACCTCCAGTTTTTGCTTGGTGGGATTGTTTTTTTATTTACCAGAGTTAAAGAAACCGGAGCATGGTCGCCGACAAATATGGGGTGTATCTCAGTGTCTGAAATTTCAGCCAACAATGAGCTGCTGACTAGAAAATAATCCAAACGTGAGTGAGAGTGATGGACGTGCGAAAAAAAAGTATACTCTCTACGGTTAGGATGAAGAGATCGCCATGCATAACAAAGCCCATAATCACTCATGTACTGTTTAACTATATTAGTGGATTGCCAATTGCGCTGAGTCCCAGCTGTACTGAGCCTGTCTGTTAAGGAATTCATCCAAAAATTAAAATCACCTCCTAGTATAAGTGGACAGTCCAAGTGTTCGGAGAGTACAGAGAAAAAATTATGAAAGAATGGAGGGTCATCAATATTTGGACAGTATATGCTGACAATACATAAGCGTTGGTTATGTACAGATATTTTTAACATTATAAATCTACCCTCTGGATCAGAAACTGTGTCCAATACTGTGAAATTGATGTTTTTGTGTATTAAAATAGCTACACCTCTTTGCCTAGAGTTATAGCAGGCAGAGAACATGCTGGGAAACTTAGGTGTTTTAAGTTCATCTGCGAATGTGGCAGATCTATGAGTCTCTTGTAACAATATTACGTCTGCTTGCACTCTCTTTAACTGATCAAAAATTTTTAATCTCTTCTCTCTAGAGCCAGCCCCATGTACGTTCCATGAGACAAACCTTAGTGCACCCATAGATGTGTGTGTGAGTAGCTAAAATATGACGCCTTCATGTGAATAAGATGGAATAAGTATATAAATGTATAAATAGTATGTTAATAAATAACAGAAAAGTAAATAATAATAATAATAATAATAAAGATCCAACAGTGTTTTTGGTTGTATTATTTGACGCATAAATTATGATATTGTGCTGTGAATTTAATATATATATATGTGTGTGTGTGTGTGTGTGTGTGTGTGTGTGTGTGTGTGTGTGTGTATGTATGCGTGTGTGTGTGTGTGTGTACTACGAATAGTTTTATACCAGAACTTCTTGATTTTGCCTTTTTCTTCTGTGAACTTTTCTGTTTGACTTTCTTAGATTTTCTCACTTAGGTAACCCAAAAACACATAATATAGACCATTGGATTGCAGTCCAGATGGTGTGGTGTAGTTAATTGTTTTTATGAATACAGTAACCACTTCCTCCATGCGTTGTGTTCTGCAGGTTGTATGAGATGTTCAAAATGACAAAGTATTCATATGACATCAGTGGGAACAAACTCCAGAACAGCATTTTAGTGACTCAATGGGAAACAGTGTTGCCAACTGCTTTTGACTGAAAGTAGCTGAAGTCCCCCCCAAAAGTCACTAGATGTCACCAAATGACGTCACAAGCTAATTTGCATACGACACAATGACGTCATCTTGTTTGCGTGATGACGTCACCACATTTGCATCATGACGTCACCGGTCTTGTAGAGTAAATCAAATAAAACCCACGTGATTTTTAAAAAATATATATTATTTAATTAATTTTTTAATATTTTATTCAAATAAATACCTCATAGAATACAAAACAGCAGCCTTAAAAAAACATCAAGGAAAGATGGCACAAAAAAATGGAAGGAATATGTATATTTTGTCTGAAGAGAATGGAACTCTTAAACACAAAAATATTAAATTGATAGGAATGTATGTATGATTGAATTAAAATGAATTTTCTGTTGTAGTTTTCAAGTGCCTTGAGATGTATTCTTCTGTTGTGATTCAGTGCTATATATTGACCTAAAAGATAATATATATATGTTTTGTTTTTGTTTGGTTTTGTTGTTTTTAGTACTTTTGTGTAAAAAGAAGCAGGTCGTATTTAGTATTCAGAAACGTTACATGCAAACTGCCAATGACCTGCCAATGTCTTACAGTATTATTCTGTTTTTTATAAAAGTTTTAAATGTGCTATGTTATTGAACTCATCATGGAGTTCCAATGTTCCTTGAATGCACCACAAGTGGTGCTAGAAGCCATGTGTGAGTGCGATGCTGGTGCCAGCCGAGCTCATCTGCCGAAATGCGGCAGGATGGCGGAAGGAGCGGTCGCCTTTATGTAGCTCCGGTGACTATCTCAAATAATGGACTTGTGAAAACCCACAAAAGGTTTGATTGGCCAACGGGGTAGCGTGATCATGCTGCAAGCACATGCGCAGATCATTTTCTTTCTGATCCTCTGGATGTCACGATACGGTGGTGTGGACCCAAAATGCAGTACCCAGGATGACACGGAGGCAGGGATGAAGATTTTAAGTGAAAAGTCTTTATTTTGTGGGTGAGCCAAAAACCAAGGTAATCCAAACTGGGAGTCAAAATCCAAAAGCCAAAAATCCAAAAGGTCAAAAAGCAGATTACTATCTGGGGATCAAGAAACTCTGGTTAAACACAGAGGGACTAAACTGACAGAATCAACAAACATTAATGGACCGACAAGAACACAGAGACAGACAGGGCTTAAATACACTGGGAGGAGCAATCAGGGAACATGGCAGCAGGTGTGTGAAGTGAGAGCTGGAGGGAAGACAGGTGAACCTAATAATCAAAATGGGAAACAGAAACAGAGGGCCAAATAACCCTAAGAAACTAAGACACCAAAACTAAACCTAAAGGCTGCAGGAAGGACTAACACACACATGTTGAGCTGGGGACAAAGAAGCTGGAGCTGACCTGGGAGGAAACAGTAAAAGATAACATCAGACACTAGACTGACACACAAACTGACACACAGAAACTGACACAGAAAAAAGACACAAGAGGGCGCCAAAGGGCTACAACATAAGACACATAACAGGGATGCAGACAAGGACACATGAGGGCGCTAAAGAGCTACAACGGGAGAACCTGGAGTGGAGCACAAGAGGAGCTGGGGAACAAAGGGACACAAGAGGGAATCTAGAGAGGGATGGAGGACACCAGGAGGCACATAAAGGAAGGGGGCTGACACAGACCATGACACTGGAAGGAAGGACGGTCCTGTCGCTTCAGATGCATCTCTAATCTGCAGGTAAAGTCTGCTACAAAGTTGTAGTCAAAGTAGCTGAGGGGGGTCAGAAATGTCACCAGATTTGTCGCTAGGCGCTTTTTTGGAAAAAAAAAGCCATTAAGGGGGTCTGAAAAGTCGTTAGAAATGGTGACAAAGCCGCTAAGTTGGCAACACTAATGGGAAATTTTATTTGATACAAAAGTAGTTAAAATAGAAGGCTGAAAGACTTTAGGAAATATTTAGGACATCTGTATACGGAAGCAAGAAATTGTTTATAAAATTATAGCCAAGAGTTTTACTAGAAGCGCCATGCATAGTAATTCAGTGTAGGCCAGTATTTATAAAGTGCCTTCTTGAGTTCTACAACCCCCCAAGGCACTTTACAACACAACAGTCATTCACCAACATACACACAAATGTTCACATGCTGGTGATGATGAGCAGCAATGTAGCCACAACCCTGGGGCTCAGTGACAGAGGTGGGGCTCCAAGCAGAAGCCTACTTGGGACTGTTCTCCTCTTCCGTCACCCTCGCAAATGCATATCGTTTTTACATCACGCTGCAGAGGAATCCAAACTTGGGTTGGATCTTTGTTGTTCCTGCCAACCAAAATAAATTGCCAATGGGAGAGGATGAATCAGAGCACTCCCCTCCCTTCTCTACCACTACCAACATAGTCTTACCCCCTCTCTTCTACTGTGTCCAGAGTGATGATGCTTCTCACAGTACTCTTGAATTCTGCCCAAATTTATCTTGTTAAAAAACTTAGTTTTTTATATTTTATTTTATATTTTCTACTCTTTCACCAGCTTGACACTAACAATTTGTTTAAAAACAAACTGAAACCAGATAAGACTTCTGTTGATTCCCAGACATCTTGTTCCTCCTGAAATGTCAACACAGCTGCAGTATCCTTCTGGGTTTGTTGGAAGCTAGGATGTAAAATCCACTTTAGAGAATGGAATTACCGGTGGCTTGTAGGTCAATCTGTAGGTGAAAACTGATCATTGCTGGACGTTATACCAATGACTGCGCTAACTCTGTGTCTTTTTGTCATCTGTGCTCTCTAAACCCTTTTTCACAATAACATGTTTTTTGTCAGGTCCAAATAAACCTGTTAAAGTTGAATTACATCAGCACGGTTGATGATGTTACCTTTTATGCTTAGTACTGTAATGATTTGTAAGTGGTTACTTTTAATAAATTGTCAATAGAATATAAAGGTATTCAATAAAATGTAATATTCCACAAAATTATGGATTATCAATATTATCGAGCCTTTGATATTCGATTGATAATGAAACTTGGTACTTGGGTAGTGCTAGGGAAACAACACTTTATAATAATTTGAAACAGAGTCAAAAATATAGTTTATAAAAATCTTTGTATTACTATATTAATGATGATTATGAATGGAGATTCAAAGTGATGTCAAATGAGACAATTATTCCACTGAAAACACTGTCTGGAGAAGTCGCCTCCCGTTTAGGCGTAATTAAATGCTTGTAATTATGAATAATTACATTTCTTGACAGGTAGCATGAGTGTCAGAGCTAGCATTAGCAGCTTGGTCCAAAGAAAGATCTCAGCACTGTAAGTGTTTGACCATTTTCATTCTCTGAACTTTGGTTGTGATGTGTTGTGTTAATCATGGATTACTAAGATCACTAACAGACAGTGTTGGGCAAGTTACTTCAAAACTGTAATGCATTATTTATTACTTGTTACCCTCATTTTAAAGTAAGTACATTACAATATTACTGATTTTAAATTGTAAGGCATTACAATACTTTTGCATTACTTTAAGTTACTTTCACCAAAACAACTTCAATATGAATCTGGTAATGTGACGCTCAGTGAGCTCATGACATATATGTGGAAGGTGATGTGGTATCTGAGCTAGGATTGCTGTTAAAAACAGTCAGATATAATAACAGTGTTTTAAAATGATTGTTTATTAAATAAAAGCAACAACAATCTGTACTCTCACCATGCTGCCATCTTATATTTACTTTTGTACCGCATTACTCCCAACACTGCTAATAGAGCATCTAAGAAGTCTCTGTTTCATTTTTATCGTTAATTAAAATGGTTTTCCTGTACTTTATTTTTCTGGTTGAATAGGATGTAATGATGTGCATTCAACATAAGGCTGCTTGGTCAAAATGGACTGAAATTGGACTTTGGTAAGGTTGGGTACCCAGAATCTGTACCATCTCCCGGGCCGCCATCCCGCCATGGCCAGAGCCTCACTATTGGCGGCCCTGCGGCTGTCCGACTGCTGCGGAGGAGCAGAGTGTGGGCTCACGCTGCCTGGGTGCCCAGCTTTGACTGTTGCGGTCTGAAGCTACAGCTTGGTGAGTTTATGCATGCTTCATGTTAGAGTCACTCAACCACACTTTTCTGATTAAAAGACCTCTGTTAGCTTTGGTTAGAAGCTGGCCACCTTCATTTAGCAGCTGTTCCCAGCAAGAAGATGGGAAAATCCAGACATCTGCCTTGCTTGGCTGCCTCCACGAAGCTAGAGCGGCAGATTCATGTACCTCTGATCGCGGGGCCGTTGCTGCTGAAGTGAGAAACACTGTATTGAAACAGGATAATCCTCCCTTCTGCAGTAGCAATCTCACGGATCTCTGACCTCTGTGGACAAGCGAACCCCAGAAACCTCTATTAGCCTCGGCCAGCTTACCTAGCTTGAGCTTTGGTACACAGCCAGCCCCACCAACATGTCATATTTCATCTTTTCTTTGACCAAGCAGTGTTATGTTAATGCACAGCATTTTCCCCCATTCAACCATTGAAATAAAGTACAGAAAAATAATTTTACTTACTGATTAAAATGAAGCAGAGACTTCTTGGATGATCTATTAGTGCAATCATTACCACAGCTTGTCCTCTTTGTCCAAATAATTCCATCATTAATATCATTAATATCCAAACACAAACACACAGAGGACACTAGTAAAGTTCAGAAAGTCAAAATGGCTGAACATCTATTAACATGAGTGCGAGTCTGAGGCCTTTCCCAGTGCTAGCTGCTAGCATTAGCTTTGACACTCATAATTTCAAGCATTTAATTACGCCTCAATGGAAGAGTTACAAAATATTCACCCCTCAGAGATGCCATGACTGTAAACTAGATCTATTAAACCTAAAAACCTAAAACCTAAAACAAAACGGGGAGAACTGCAATTCTTGTCACTTCCATATTGGCTTCATGTCTGGGGCCCTCTGGTTCCCTCAATTTTGCATGGGAAAATCATGAAGGTTAACAAGGCTGCCCAAACTTTCACATCTCACTGTATCTGCCAGGACGACAGAAGGCGTAACACTGGGGTATCCTGCCAACTGCCACCAGGCCAACACGTTTCTCTCTTTGCAGCTCTGAACACATGATAACGTATTGTCAACAATGATGTTCTCTCCTCAAGGTCCAAGCTCCCCTTATCGTCCTACAGCACATATGTCAGAGTCAAGGCCCGCGGGCCAGATGCGGCCCGCGGAGCATTTTTATGTGGCCCGCGAGATAAATATCAAAAATATATTAAAACCGGCCCGCTGGCCGATTTTACTGCAAAGCCTTCAACTCCCATGATGCTTTGCGGCGTCAGCGCGGAGCCGACGAAGCCCCCTCCTTTGTGTTTTTTCAGCGCCTGCTGCCGGTCTCTGCAGCTCCGCTGTCTCGGACAAACTACACTCCTCTCACTCAGCGCCGAGTTTACTCAGCTATTTTCTGACGTTGAAGCCCAGAAACGGAGATTCTAGCCGCTCAGTAATGTGTTCACGACTGAAAGAGAAAGTGTTCCAACTAACTTCCAGACAGAGCTGATATAACTCCAGCAAGCAGCGACACGCTCAAACCAGCACGGCTCTGTGGTTGTGTTTCCTCCCCGACACACAACAACGCGGTCAAGCTGCTCAGACATGTTCATCAGCACAAGCCTATGTGAGCACCTGTTGTCATCTAATGTTGTCATTATTATGATGAAGATGAACAAAACAACAGGAGTCTCCTCCTCAGCTCAGATCAACCCCATGATGCAGGTATCTGGCTGGAACAGGTGAGCATCACAGTAAACCAGTGGAGCAAACTGAGCTTTAAATATTTAGGTTTTATGCTCTTTTTCTGCTCCAGAACATGAAAGTTAACAGGTGAGATGTTGCATTTTCATTTAAGATAAAATGATATTTTTATTTTGTTGTTGGCCCGTGAGAAAAGATTTAACCTACAGTAAACAGGAAGTGGAAAGGCTGCCGATAGATGAATAGAATAGAAAATCCCTTTATTGTTCCTCAGTGTGGAAAGCTAGATGTCACAGCAGTGATGACACTTATTACAGGAGAAAAAAGGAGAATAAAAAATAAGAAAAATGAATAAACAAGGAAACATAAATCCTGAATAGAATTATAAAATGCTGATTATACCACAAGTAATGAATACCACTGATGCCTTTTATTTAAAACTGACTTGCTCGTGTGTAATTTGGTTATTCCACATTCAGTGTTAATGCAGAAATAAGTTTGTTTCCAAATTTAAAGGTTCAAAATCGCATATATGTTGATAAAGAAAATGTGCAAATTTGCCGTCACTTTTTCAAAAATATTAAGTTTGGCCCTCGACTCCGTCCCAGAGTTTCATTTCGGCCCCTTGTGAGTTTGAGTTTGACACCCCTGTCCTACAGGATTCTTCATGCCTCTGAATAAGGAACATTCGCAGCTCGGATTAGTTGCTAAATTAAAGATTGATTTCTTAAATTAAATATGAACTTTTAAAACTTATAAGTTAGGTAATCATTAAATAAACATTTGTTTATTGCTACTTATAATAATTATAGTATAATGAAATGTTTTCATTAATCTGTGCTCAATAATTGAAGTTTGAAATGAATGTTATGTTATGATTACATTGATTGTTATATGTTTCAGCATGTTTATATGACAAGGTCATCACCATTTGCACTCACACAAGGACAAAGTAAAGTAAAGTCAAATGCGTGACACATAGATAGTCCTTTACCCCAGATCAGAGCATCCGGATCAAAGAAGGCGTGTTTCTGAGTTGTCTTGGTAATATTCCTCAACTTTTCAACCTCTGGTTGGCTACACAAATCATAACATAAGAACATTAAAACTGGATCACTCTGGTGATTCATCAGTTCACAAGAAAGCTTCAGACCGGCCATCTGAAGCAAAACCTCTCTAAGCCATCAAAGCTTTTGACACGTCATCAAAATCTTTTTGCACCTGCAAAGCTGATACAGCAAACAGTTCCTGCAGAAAGAGCTGATATTGTTCAGACTCCTTAAGAGTCCCAGACGCGCGGTTCCATCCATCTGTTGTGACCTGGAGACAACTCTAAGACCGGTCTAGTAGTGCCGCAGTTTCTTCTACGGACCTTGGTGCCTGGAAGTCCGAGGACTTCGACATTCTGGATCTATCACGAGGGTCTTCGAGTGGGTATGTAGACACGACAGATTGCGTCTGATGTGTTTTTGATATAATCAACTTCATAGCTTAACGCAAACCAAATTATTTTACATCCAGAACTCAGCTCTCCTAGATACAGAAGTTCTGATAACATTGCATTCACACATAGGTTTCATACATCACATCTAGTTCCATCCATCACAGTAAATGTTAGTTAACCTGTCATGTTTTAATTGTTTATAAAATAAATTCTTACTTTTGTAACGTGAGGAAATATGGGTTTTCTGTGCCAAAGGTTGCATTTGGCCTGGCTGGGTCAGAGCTGGGTTGCTCAGAACTTTAACCCACAGATTAAGACCTTTGCCAACATGAAGTCTGCAAGAGTCTGCTGCAAACCATAACATCTGCCACCTGCAGTGCCAGAAGATGTTGTTCTCATGAAAGCTAGTCATAATAAAAGAGTCTTACGCTTCCTTTGTTTATTAATGCTAAATAATCATTTTACCATTTTACTCATTATAAATGTATTTTAATCAAATGAATTATTATTATGCTTTGGTTAATCATAATAACTATAATGAGGCAATGCTTAATTAAGTAATGTTTTGAAGATGTTTTAGTGGTGACCTTCACACTCGCTCACACACACTCTCACAGTAAATTCAAAACACATTTGCTGACGCACAAGTTTTGCTTTGAGAAGAGAAAGGCTTTTGGTAAGTTTTCAGTTCTTGATTCAGTCGGTGTTTGACAACGAAAGAGGGAGGACTTGTGAACAACCGCTAACGGGGGAACGGAGCCCACCAGCTCCTTCCCCCCCCCCCCCCCCCCTCACGCTATTCCTGCCAAGCCAGACAGGATAGCTGAATTGCAACCACTAATGCAGACTCGTCCAGAGTCTTTTGATTTCTGAGTAATTTAAACTTAAGAAAGCGCATCTGCAAACGCTTTATCATCACGTGTACCGAGGGCAACTCTGGACCGGGCCGCCAGCACACCTCCGTCTCCTCTGCCAGCCAAGGTGTCATCTGGAGTACCACCCTCCTGGGTCCCGGATCTAAAGAGGGTCCAAATACGGTGAGGCAGTCCACAACGGATAGCGTTTGATGCATCTTTTCCAACGAAACCTAAGTTTATTCAAACCATCACTTTTCACTCAGACACCTGTTTCTTCCTGAAGCAAAATCAGACGCACACACGCATTCATCTCACCTCATTCTCAATTTTCACACATCCAACACAAGGTCTATTTGAGCAAGCTTAAAATATCAACTGTTAAAGATTGTCCAACAAAGTTGCCAATGTTGATTGTTATTTCCTATGCTTGTCATTTCAAAATCATTAGTTTAATTTGAAGAATTAAAACTTTTAACTTTCAAACTTGTCTCTTCATTGAACTGAAACACAGACCCACGGATATTATCGTCAGTTTATCGATAAAAACAGCCTTTGAGTCTTCTTAAAACTATAAAATTTGGTTATTAATTTATTAAAAAATAATATTCCGAATTAATATGTAGGATGGTTCATCTTTCATAAAAGAGCATAAACCATTACACTACACTTTTAGAAACCTGACTCTTTTTTTTGAATCAAAACAAAGTGTTTACAATCCCTTAATAAAACAAAGAGTCCTAGAATCTTCTGGTTAAAACACAATAAAGACCAACCAGGTTGATATTCTATATTTAGATAAGATTATCACAGCTTATTGGTCAGAAGTAGAGGGGTAATATATATTGAGCTCTTAAAGCACTCAATTTCTCAAACCCTACACATTCTTTCCCATTTTTATTGATTTTATAATTGTGTGATGTAATGTTGTTTTTATCCTAACTTGCTGATTATTATGGTTTTATGGTTTTTAGTTATACTTTCTTCCTATGTTATCTTGTGTGCTGTACAGCACTTTGGGTTGCGGAAGCAATAAGAAGTGTGCTTTAGAAATAAATGTGACCTTGACCTATCTGAAGAGCATCAAGACTATTTAAGGTTCTTAAAGAAAAACAGTCCCACTTACTACATATATTTCCCAAACAAAAGAAAGATACAGAAACATAGACTAGTAGAATTTGTTATGAATAAAACTGAACAACAAGATGTAAGACCATCTGAGGACGAGTTTGTAATACCAAGCTGAGTCAGAACAGAACAACTAACGAACTTAACCACAAAGCAGGAAGAAAGCCCAGACGCCATAGCCATAAAGGAAGAAAGTGAAAGTGAGACAGACGGCCAAGAAAGTAGGTCAGAACATAGCCAACCATGATACCCTACTAGAATTAGAAAGAAACCTAGTTACCTGAATGACTACATGACAGAAGTGGTCAACGATCATTCTTCGTTAAACCTAGACTACTGTTACAGGCTCCTCAGTGGGACACCTTTAAGCTTTGAAGAAGCTGTCATCCCCACAGGTTAAATAATGGAAAAAGGCGATGGATGAAGAGATGACCTCACTAAAAGAAAACAACACTTATACCTTATCTAATCTTCTTGAGGGCAAAAAAGCAGTGGGGGGAAAATGGGTGTACACAGTGAAAAAGAATATAGATAGGACTGATCAATATAAAGCCAGTTATGTAGCAAAAACTTACAGTCAAAAGAAAGGCGTGGATTATGATGAGGCCTTCTCACCTACAGCTCATCTAACTAGTATCAGAGTCTTAATGCAAAAAGCAGCACAAGACAATCTTATCCTACACCAGATGGATGTAAAGACCTCCTATTTACACTCTCCAATAGACTATGAGATCTATTTGGAACAACCAGAAGGCTACGAGGAAGGCATAAATGGGAATGAAAGACTTGTGTGTAAGCTAAATAAATGGATTTATGGTCTGAAACAAGCTGGTCGAAACTGGAATAACACACTACATGACTATTTATGTGAAAATGACTTCATACAGAACCCGGCAGATCAGTGTGTGTATTCCAGAGTAAGTCTTATCTATTTGTCCACATGCACTCGACCGGATTTGTTATGTTATAAGTAAACTGTCTCAGTACTTCTCTGAACCAACTGAACAACAATGGACTAGTGGTAAACATGTCTTAAGGTATCTGAGAGATGCTATTGATAAAGAACTGTTTTCAAAAGTGTGTAGACCACAAGCTCAGCCTGCATGCGTACAGCGACGTGGATTGGGCCGCAGATGAGACCGATCGTCGAAGTGTGACAGGTTACTGTATTAGTCTTTCAGAAGGGGGACCTCCTATCTCATGGAGAACCAGAAAACAGCCCACAGTTGCCTTATCTACTTGTGAAGCTGAATATGTGTCACTGACTGTTACAATCCAGGAATGTTTGTATTTGATGCAACTCCTAGAGCATATGGATAAATATGAGTATACAGGTGCTGGCCAGTAAATTAGAATATCATCAAAAGGTTGAAAATATTTCAGTAATTCCATTCAAAACGTGAAACATGTACATTATATTCATGCAATGCACACAGACCAATGTATTTCCAATGTTCATTACATTTAAATTTGATATTCATAAGTGACAACTAATGAAAACTCCAAATTTGGGATCTCAAAAAATTAGAATATTCTGAAAAGGCTGAATATAGAAGACACCTGCTGCCACTCTAATCAGCTGATTTACTCAAAACACCTGCAAAGGCCTTTAAAAGGTCCCTCAGTCTTGTTTTGAAGGCACCACAATCATGGGGAAGACTTCTGACTTAACAGCTGTCCAAAAGACAATCATTGACACCTTGCACAAGGAGGGCAAGACACAAAAGGTGATTGCTAAAGAAGCTGGCTGTTCGCAGAGCTCTGTGTCCAAGCACATTAACAGACAGGCGAAGGGACGGAAAAAATGTGGTAGAAAAAAGTGTACAAGCTCTAGGGATAACCGCACCCTGCAGAGAATTGTGACGACAAACCCATTCAAAAATGTGGGGGAGATCCACAAAGAGTGGACTGCAGCTGGAGTCAGCGCTTCAAGAACCACCACGAGGAGACTCATGAAAGACATGGGATTCAGGTGTCGCATTCCGTGTGTCAAGCCACTCTTGAACAAGAAACAGCGCAAGAAGCGTCTCGCCTGGGCCAAGGACAAAAAGGACTGGACTGATGCTGAGTGGTCCAAAGTTATGTTTTCTGATGAAAGCAAGTTCTGCATTTCCTTTGGAAATCAAGGACCCAGAGTCTGGAGGAAGAGCGGAGAAGCACAGAATCCACGTTGCATGAGGTCCAGTGTAAAGTTTCCACCGTCAGTGATGGTGTGGGGTGCCATGTCATCTGCCGGTGTTGGCCCGCTCTGTTTCCTGAGGTCCAGGGTCAATGCAGCCGTCTACCAGGAAGTTTTAGAGCACTTCATGCTTCCTGCTGCTGACCAACTTTATGGGGATGCAGACTTCACCTTTCAACAGGACTTGGCACCTGCACACAGTGCCAAAACCACCAGCACCTGGTTCAAGGACCATGGTATCCCTGTCCTTGATTGGCCAGCAAACTCGCCTGACCTTAACCCCATAGAAAATCTATGGGGTATTGTGAAGCGGAGGATGCAATACGCTAGACCCAACAATGCAGAGGAGCTGAAGACGACTATCAGAGCAGCCTGGGCTCTCATAACACCTGAGCAGTGCCACAGACTGATCGAGTCCATGCCACGCCGCATTACTGCAGTTATTGAGGCAAAAGGAGCCCCGACTAAGTATTGAGTGCTATACATGCACATTCTTTTCATGTTCATTCTTTTCAGTTGGCCAACATTAGAGAAACAAACATTTTTTCATTGGCCTTTAGAATATTCTAATTTTCTGAGATACCAGATTTGATGTTTTCATTGGTTGTCACCTATAAATATCAAATTTAAATGTAATAAACATCGGAAATACATTGGTCTGTGTGCATTGCATGAATATAATGTACAAGTTTCACGTTTTGAATGGAATTACTGAAATATTTTCAACCTTTTGATGATATTCTAATTTACTGGCCAGCACCTGTAAGTTACCTGAGATTTTTGAAGACAACCAGGGCACTATTGCTCTAGCAAAGAACCCCGTGAAAAGACAGCGTTGTAAACATATAGATGTAAAGTATCACTTTCTCAGATCTACGCTGAAACGGGGAAAAGTAAACTTAAACTATTGCCCAACTGATGAAATGGTCACAGACATTATGACTAAGCCCACAACCCTCTGCAAACTAACAAGGTTTAGTAATTTTTTGTTCGGTGGTAAAGGTTAAATATTTTTGTTGTTTCATATGAAGGATTAAGGTCAGAGCAAGTGGGGGTGTTGAGATATGTGCTCTGATGTGCTAATGGACTACATGGGACTTTTATTTTTGGAAAATACAGTTAGAGGATATGATGTGTGTTGTCATGTGTTGTGTTATGTGCCAATAAGAATTGTTTGTAATGAACTCTGAACTCTCCCATCCACCAATAAATGCAGAGCTTTGGTGATATGCTGCCGCTGCTGCAGACGCCAAGCTCAAAACGACAGCTCATCTCGGTGTTTGTGAGAAAGTCATTGCTACTGCGTACGTTATCTGCTAACAATGGACTTGCATCATTCCCTGCCGAATCCGAAGCTATTAGAGTCCTGAAAACATCTCAGGAAATGCTGGCTGAGTCGAACATCAGGTTACACAAAGTGGCTTCAAACAGCAACCTGGTTGTACAGGCATTTTCTCCACAAGATTGAGACAAATAACTAAAAGATCCCACATTCGGATTGGAACCACTGCCTATGCAGAGGAGCTTGGATCTGAGCTGGAGCCTTGACAAGGACAGCTTTATTTTCACTGTGTCTAAAGATGAGAAGCCTGAGACCAAGAGAGGTATTCTCTCCACAGTGAACAGTTTGTTTGCCCCATTGGGGTTTGTTGCCTCGTCGCTATTGGTGGACGGAACATAGTGAGGAAATTGTGTCTCGACCAGTATGGCTGGGATGCCACACTCCCAGCTGCCAGAGAAGAACAATAGAAGCTCTGGAAAAGGCCTCTGGAAGATTTGGAAACGATTCCAAGATCTTATGTACCTGTCTCCCTGAAAACACAGACTCAGCAGAGGGAGCTTTGTATTTTTTCAGATGCATCAACCACAACCATAGCTGCTGTAGCTTATTTGAAAACTATCCGTGTCTCAGGGGACTGCTACATGGGATTTGCAATGGAAAAATCCAAGCTAGCTCCACGTGCATCCCACACAGTCCCAAGTCTTGTGATATGCGCAGCTGTGCTCACTGTTGAGTTAGCTGACTTTCTCAAAGGTGAGCTGGAGATTGACGTACATTCAGTGAAGTTTTACACAGACAGCAAGATCGTGTTAGGTTACATCCACAACACCGAGTTGCACAAATCATAAAGTCTTCGCACCCACGCCAGTGGTGCTACATATACATGGAGGATAACACTGCTGATCATGGAACTCGTCCAGTGCCTGCTGCTGATCTTGGGAAAACTAACTGGTTTTTTGGCCCATCGTTCCTATCCAGGTCCCAGCAAGTCTACTTTTCAGGTTCCCAACTTTGAGCTGGTAAATCCAGATTTTGATCCAGAAATTAATTCAGAAGTGAGAAAACACGTGACTAGGGTGGCACAAAACCCACTTGGATCCTATAGGTTTGAAAATTTTTCAACTTGGAAGTCATTGACTCTAGCTATTTCAAACTTAATCAGAAAGGTCAAAAGTGTCACAAAAACCCCAGCAAATCAGAACTCTGAAGCAGAGAACATCAGACAAGCTTCAACAATCATAGTCAAGTCTGCACAGCAGGATTTCTTTCCTGAAGAGCTCTGATACCTTAATAAAGGAAAGAAATGTCCCAAAACAGAGCCCATTGGTCAAGTTGGCCCCATTCTTGGACAAGAATGGATTACTGAGTCGGTGGTCACTCATCCCCTGCAGACTTGACATTCGATGAAAAACATCCCCTGATTATTCCCAAAACCCGTGTTGCCACTTTGTTGGTGAGACACTTTCATGAACAAGTTGCTCTTCAGGGAAGACATTTCACTGAGGGTGCTGTTAGATTTGCTGGACTGTGGGTTATTGGAGGGAAGACACTTGTTTCTAGTTTGCTGCTAAGGTGCAGCAGGTGTGGGCAGGAAACTAAGAGGGAAATCAGAAGAACAAAAGATGTATGACTTATCACCTGAGAGACTCTCCTTGGACCCAGTTTTCACACATGTTGGGCTGGATGTTTTTGGCCCATGGACTGTTTGCTCAAGAGGAAATAGAGGAGAACATGCTGAGAGCAAACGCTGGGCCATCATATTTACTTGCCTAAGTACCAGAGCAGTGTACATTGAGGTAATGGAGTCCATGACCTCAACAAGCTTCATTAACGCTCTTAGATGTTTCACAGCTATTAGAGGACCTGTTAAAATACTCAGATCTGATCAAGGAACTCATTTTACTCGAGCCCGGGAAGAGCTTAAACTGAACTTGGATGATCCTGACTTGAAGACCTACCTGAAAGACAACCGATATACCTGGATCTTCAACCCTCCCCACTCTTGGCCATTGATACCAGTATCTTCCGATGTGGAGTTCCCATCTTAACGCCGATACTCTGTCTGCACCCGTCGGGGACTTTGATGTTAATGAGTTGTCGAATAAGCACTGGAAGAGAGTTCAAGGACTAGCTGATGTATTTTGGAAAAGATGGAGACAAGAGTATCTGGCATAACTCCAGCCTAGAAGGAAGTGGCAATCCGAGAAACAAGGTCTGCAAGTAGGAGATGTTGTTCTGCTGAAGGGCTCAGGTTAAGAGGGTTGCTAAGCCGACATGACTTTTAGTGAAAATGATACCTAGCAATAAAGTGCACACGGTACAACACAGGGTGGTCAGACAGGGCCTCCCCAAGGTGTACGTGTGCCCTATTTCTGAAGTAGTTTTGCTTTTTCATAGCAACAGTTCCAGACTGGGAGTATGCTGCCCTTAGTCAGTGAGCAATGTTGCCACCTAGTGGCTAAGGAAGTAAAAAAGCCACTGCTTTGTTTGCATCAGTGCAGCTGAGACAGCGAACACTGTGTTGAAGCTATTTAACAGTTTAGAGTTATTTTTTAACCAAATTTTCCCAAGAGAGTGTTAGAAAAACATATGCTTGTACGAATGTAAGAGCATATTGACTTAACTTCTTTCGTGTGAATATTGCGTTTTATTTGGGGACCATTTTTTGTAGATGCTATTTGTTAGCATAGCATGTGTTTTCCCATAGACATTATCCTTAAGCTAGCATATTTTTTGCTAACATTTGTTAAAATTACTTTGAACAACCTAGCTGTGTGCAGATGGCTATATATGTCATGTTTTGTGTCCCATTATTATCCCCAGCCCTATATAGACTTCCCTCAGGTGTCCTCCTAATCACTCCCTGATTCCTAGTCAATCTTATTTTCGTCCTCCTCATCCATCCTGTTATTAGTTGTTTATTTTTGCCCTCAGTCTTTAGGTTTAGTTTTATAGGTTCAGGTTTATCTGCCATCCTGCTTGTTTCTTTCCCCTCATTTAGGTTATTGTATGCACCTGCCTTCCCTCCAGATCTCACTCCTCACACCTGTCACTTGTTCCCCTGTTCACCTCCCTCTGTGTTTAAAAACCCTGCCTTGTCCTTCAGTGTTTGTCGGTCCGTTGTTGTGTCTACGTTGTTCTGTTCCCTCCCGAGTTTTGCCCAAGTCCGTGCTCAGTTGTGAGCTTCTGTTTTGTTTTTGGACCGCTGGATCAAGTCTCCTCCTTTAAATAAAGGGTTCTGCTCCTGTGTTCTGCATTTTTGGGTCCTAACCTCCTGCTCAGCGTGACAGAATGGACCGACCTCACCTGGACCCAGCAGAATCCTGGACTCCACCAACAACATTCCACTACAGGTACTGTGGAGACCCAGAGACTTGCTGTACCTACATCGAAGCCTGCGTTCGTTACCTGGACCTGGCTTCCTCGGAGCATGACAAAGTCTCCTTCATGGTGTCTAATTTGGGTGGTAGCGCCCTGGTGTGGGCCATGGACTATCTTGCAGTACGTCCATCCAGATCAGTGTCCTTCTGGGAGTTTGCCAAGTGACTGCAGGAGACCTTTGGCCTTGGTCCATCTCCTATTCATGCCTCCAACTCCACACCCCCGGGACACCAAGTCACCTCTTCCATATCTACTCTGTCGGCCCCAAGTCATCATTACCCTCCTGCTACCATCAGATCCGGTTTCCTCTCCTCTTCCCCTGTTCCTGTTGACGCCGCCTCAACCTCCACATGACGATGATGCCGTAACCGTCGCCAGCAACCTCAGTCCAACCTCCCCTCACCTGCTCCACATCCAGGCCCCGTGGTGGAATCGGACTAATGTTAAGAAGAAGAAGAAGAAAATATTTCTATAGCACCTCTCAAGATAAAAATCACGAGGCGCTTAAGCATAATTCTGCGCACACGAAGACGCATAAGAGACCTGGATGATTATGAAGCTTAATGGTCAAAGGAATCACTGAAGCGGTGTGAAGTGCTCCGTCGCGCGTCTAGGCGGTACCGTAGGAGGCGAGCTGCCGTGGTTCGCCGCATGCTACAGGAGCGAGCTATCTAGGTGCGCACAGCGTCCCCCAGTCCCCTCCTCCTCCCCCTCCCCCTTGTCCGGAACTCTACCTCACCAGTCTGAAGCAGCCACCCTGTCCGTAACAAGTCCGGACCTGTTACTAGGGGCTTCGTCTGGTTAAATTCCGGAACACGTTATCCGGATGTTTGTATTCAGACACAAAGGTCTTACGGACAGAGTCCGGAACATTTCTGTTTTTCATGGCCTGTCTGAAGGGGGCTTAAGTCTTCGTCCCCACCAGAGTCAGCTATCAGCAGCTATCACCGCCGGTCCGGTCCTTGCCCATCGCCGCCGGCCTCCAAGGGCCCTCTGGCCACTGCCTCGTCGCCGCCGGCCCCCAGAGCCCTATGGCCACTAAAGGAGAAATGATGATTCACAAGACAGTACCTTAGTGAAGTTGCCAGATGTTGCCTCTCCCCAGTGACTCACTGTCATTTAGCAAAGTTTCCACCAGGAGGTCAATATGAGGGATTTCACAACTTGAGTGTTTAACGGATATGATGATTAGGGGCACAGCAAAAAGGAAATGACTCACCTGACTCACATAAGTCTTTGTGGTTTTTAATGTATTGTTTTCTAAGATTTTTTATTCAAAATCCTCAATGAATCATTGTTTCAAAGAAGCCTAAGGTCATAATCTAGGCTGCTTTTACACAGACTATAATTATCTATGTGCAGAACACTGTTGGATTCATTTGATGGACTAAAGCAGGCATGTCCAAAGTGTGGCCCGAGGGCCATTTCCAGCCCTCCGAGTGATTTTGTGTGGCCCCAACTTGAATTTTTAAAATGATGAATTTTGTCCCTCCAGGAAGCTATGGATATAAATGATCACTTTCTAACATGTTTATGTTCCAATTTTTTATAAGCCTATTTTGGATTTCATTTGAAGAGTACAAATAAAATAAATTACCATAAAATAATGTTTGTATGAAAATCTGATTCTTGGGTCCCCCAATGATTTCAAAAATGACTATTTTTACCCTCATCTTGAAAAGTTTGGACATCCCTGGATTAAAGGGTTTGAACTTTTTTTGTGCAGTTTGTTGTGCAAAATACTTCATGTTCTACCGATATAATAATATTTCCTAATGCATTTTACAGTTGTTTATTTTATTTCAGATTGAGGTTGCTAAATGGCAACTGCATTTTTTTATATGTATTATTTTTTGGAGGGGAGTAATTTGATTTTGACTATCTGTCAATACTGAGTCCAAATACTTCAGCAATGCATTCAAATAAAAAGAAATGGGCTGAAAATATCCAAGTTGTCCTTAAAGGTTTTAATGTATCTAGTTTTCTCTTTTTGTGTTAATGTAATTTCCTTAGTTTACCTGCCAAAAACATCCCTGCTCAAGGAAGTACACTGATACATGCTATATAGACTCGTCACTCATATTTCAAATTGTTCTGCTTTAAAATACATCCAAACTGCAGTCATTTTTGCTCTCCAGAGGTAACATGTTAGCTTAGCATGGTCTGATCTGAATTACTCGCCTGCTGTAATTTAGGTTGTCCATGTAACAATACGTAATGTTGTAGTAGAACTTAAACTCAAAACTAAACCATTGCCATTACATTTAAAGATCTCTATCTCTGAACAAATTTAAAGGGCCATGCTTGTTGTTTTATAATGTAAAATCTTATTGCTTCCACCTGATTCTGCTCAATGGCATATCACGTGATCGGAATGATATCCAATTACGTGATTGGACAATCCCTAGTTTTTAGTATTTAGAATTTAATGGGAAGGGCTTCTATTTATATAGCTGTTTTCTAGGATTCTAAAAACCCCCCAAGGCATTTTACAACACAACCAGCTGAAGTGAATGAAGCCACCGAGTCACTCTAATCCACACTCTGCTCTTTTCTCAATAACTTGTGCCCCTTAGCCACTAGACCTGCTAGATCCTCTCAGCCGCACCCCTGGCTAAATGATACCCTCCGGTCTCTACGCACCAATCGGAACGGAAATGGCGCAAAACAAAAGATCCTGGTGATCTATTGAAATTTCAGGAATTACTGTACTCATTCTCTGCCAGCATCACTGATGCAAAGAAAGCTTTCTACACTGACAAAATTCTCAGCTCTACTGACTCTCAGAAACTATTTTCAACATTCAAAATTCTGCTCACCCCTCTTTCTCCACCTCCTACCAACAATCTATCAGATGACACCTTTGCCTCATTCTTCACTGTGAAGTGGCAGCTATAAGCAAACAGTTTACTCAACTGGCCACTCCTGAACATTCACTACCACAAACTCCTTCAAGCCCAACCATCTCAGGCCCTACTGCTTAATTTTCCTCTTTTTCCCCTCTCACTGAGAACTGTGTGTCCAAGCTTTTCACGTGCAGCCGCCCTACCACATGTCCACTTGATCCCATTCCGACTAAGCTGCTCCAAGCTATTGCTCCAACAGTAGCCACAGCAGTCACACATGTGATCAACGCATCACTGACATCCGGTACATTTCCCACCTCTCTCAAGCATGCTCAGGTTAAACCGCTGAAACTGCTCTGTTAGCAGCGACTGAATCGTTAAAAGAAGCTAGAGCGACAGGCAAATCCTCAGTGCTTATCCTGCTCGACTTATCGGCAGCATTTGACACTGTCAACCATGGCTTCCCTTTGTCCACACTCTCTAGCATGGGCATCACAGAGAAAGCACACGCCTGGTTTGAATCATACCTCACAGGACGATCATTCAGTGTATCTTGGCTTGGACAATCCTCTACCGTGCACCATCTTGCCACAGGAGTCCCCCAGTGCTCTGTACTAGGACCTCTTCTCTTTGCCATATACACCACCTCACAGGGTGAGATCATTCGATCACATGGCTTCTCCTACCACTGCTATGCAGATGACACCCAGCTATATCGGTCATTTCCACCGGACGACCACACTGTCTCTGCACGAATATCAAAATGTCTCTCTGACATATAAAAATGGATGAAATCCCACCATCTCCAACTCAACCTCTCTAAAACTGAACTACTTGTCTTCCCAGCAAAACCATCCACACAGCACAATATCTCTATCCAAAATGAATTCCTATCTCTGGCTCCTTCAAAGGCAGTTCGAAATCTGGCTGTTGTGATTGATGAACACCTGACCTTTAAAGATCATGTTGCCTCTGTTGCCCGTTCATGCCGCTTTGCGCTTTATAACATACGAAAGATCAGACCATACCTACCACAACATGCCACCCAGGTCCTGGTGCAATCTTCTGTCATCTCCCGCCTCGATTACTGCAATGCCCTTCTAACTGGTCTTCCAGGGAGTACTGTGAGACCTCTTCAAATGGTCCAGAACGCAGCAGCGCGTCTGGTCTTCAATCAGCCAAAAAGAGCACACGTCAGCCCTCTGTTCATTGAGCTCCACTGGCTACCGCTAGCAGCACGCATCAAATTCAAATTGCTAACACCAGCATACAAAGTCCGAGATGATACGGCTCCCATCTACCTGAATCCTCTTGCAAAGGCTTACGTCTCGGCCCGGCCGTGTCATGATCTCTAGGAGACTCTGGAGCGAACACACCCGGACACAGGAGAAAGTTTAACAGTTTATTTAAAAGTTCAGCAAGCTCTCGGTGTGGTTGAGGAACTCTGGAGGGGTTCGCAGAGGCGGCTCTGAAGGGGAAACAGAAGGTGAGTCGAGGAGCAAGGAGGCTGTGTTCTGATAACAGAATGAAGAGGGAGAGCTTACTGGTCTGCGTGGCGAGGAGCGTTTGGAGGATAGGTGAGGTCCAATGTGGGAGTGTGACAGGCTGTGGTTTAGATCTCCTGGAGCGCTGGAGGCTCGAGGGTGGACAGGCAGGTGGAGAAGAGGAGGATCCAACAGGGCGCAGATGACAGAGCTGGAGCACTGTAGCAGGGTGAAGCAGATACCGTGGTTCTGGGAAGACACAGGGAGATCCTCAGGTCTGGGAACTCAGAAGGTTGGACAGCTGTGAGACAAAACATCACAGGTGAGAAGATCTCTGGGAAACACAAGGAAGCGCAGAGCTGACCTGATTACCAAGCTGTGTGGCTTAATCATCTGGCATCTGCTTTCCTCCTCTGGCCTGCTTTTAAGTGCTCCACCTTAATTGCCTCTGATCGATGGCACCTGGTGCGGCCTGCCTGTCACACCTGAGGAGAAGAGGTGAGGATCCACACCCACACACACACACACACACACACACACACACACAGACAGTGGCAGAGCTTGATATGTGCAACATGTGCGGCCGAACAGGGCGGCAGTCTGGAGGGGGCGGCATTTAATTTCTTTTTTTTCTTTTTTTTCTTCCATCAACCGATACATCAACAAAACATAGAAATCACATGTTCTTCATAATAATAATAGTGATGAGTGATGATAATAATAATATTTCTGTAATAAAAGCACAACAAAGTCATTGTTTGCGTTTATATTGGGATTTTATTGCGCCCCCTTGTGTCCGCCGCGCCTCTGTAGTGCGCTCTATAGCGCCCTTCATCAGGTGGGGGCGGAGGGATCTCGGAGAGTGATGATGGAGGGATACAGGTACCGTTTGACATATCACCGCTCACAAACATAATGGAGAAGAAGCGGTCGAAGCCATCTGGTGCCCAATTTCGGAAAAAAAGAAAAGAAGAGGAGGAGAAACGAGGAAAAGATGCAGGTATGCATCTCTTTATTATTTAGTTGGTATTTTTCCCGCCTGTCCCCCAACTTATTGATTAACTAACCTCTCTAATCTGAACGTTTTGCATGGTGCTATGATGATCCTTCAAATGTCTTTTGCTAGCTTCTTACGTTGCATGTATTTAGAATTACTTCCAACCGCTAACTTTTTCTTTGTCAAATGAGCTTTTATGAAAAGCTAAAAGTGGGAAAACCGAAAGGCTGATAACCAAACGCTATCAAATTAAAATGAGTCTTTGAGAATTTTGCTGAAATACATTGACGGCGGGCGGCAGGTCTCGCGCCGGCGCCATTCGCCTTTCTTTTTGGACTCGGAAAATGAGCTACGTATTATTTACCCCACGAAAAACGGAGCGGCAGCGGGCCGCTGGAGGTGCCCTGCTAGTAAGATCCCGTTTATACTGTAAACTGCCATAAAATAAAAACTATAATCGCTAGAGCGGTCTTTTTTTAGCTGAAAGTTGAGACTGTCTCGCCTTTCAGCACCATACAAGTCGATGATGTCATCGTGTTGCGTTGTATGCTGCACAGCACACCGCGGCTATGTTAACTCACAGTCTGGGTCCCTGGGCTCTGCTGGGTCCCCGGCGGGGGTGGTCACCCCTGGGTCCCGGGTCGCTGGGTCCCGGGCTCGGCCGGCTAGGGGGTGGGAGGCTGCGGGCGGGCCTGTGGGCTTGCCGCTGATATCTCCAGGGACTCTGTCGGCTGCTGGTTGTGGCCCCCCGGGGCGATCCTCTGTGCCTCTCGAGGGGGGCGGGGGCCTTTCTGGTTGCAGTCTCCTTGGGGTTCCTGCATTCTGGGGCAACGCCTGGATCTCTGGGACTTGGAGCTCCCCCCGTCTCCTGCGCATCTTTGGGGGGCGGATCTGTGGTCCCTCACACTCTCTGTTGGACGCTCCTATAGAGAAACCTTAAATAAACAAGCGCGTGTACACACACAGGTGCTCACATGGTGCTCTCAAAAGTATGGGCTTGGGCACGTTCAACACATGTTTTAAGACTATGGGGGGCACTTAATGCATTGTGATTTATTATCGTGATTCTTCAGTTAAGCAGTGTTGATTATATATATATATATATATTGTTTTTTTTGGTTTTTTTTTCATCAAGTTGACGCAGTGATAGGTAGATCTTGTTGTATTGTTGTTGTGTCCCTTTTTTGTGTCCTTTTGTTTTTTTTTGTCTTTTTCTGCAGGTTTAGAAGCAGACTCTTGTTCATTGTTTATTTTTGTGGGAACCCCCCCCCCCCTCCTCTCTCTCCACCTTTTCTCTTCCTTTCTCTTTCACCTCTGTCTCCGTGTCTGGTCGGAATTACAAAGCATTCAACAACAGTAACAATAAAGTTTTAAGTATCAGGCATGACATTAAAAGCAAACGCTTTGATGCTCCACCTGAGAATAAATCTGTAAGGCTTGTCACCAGCATTCAGACATCAATTTTGCTTGCTTCACAGCCAGACAGGACACGGTAAAAAAAAAAAAAAAAAAAAAAAAAAAACCTCACAGTGACCGGAGACATTTGCTGAATAAGGAAATAAAAACTTAAAATGACAAAAAAATTAGGGAAAAACACTTGTTTTGTATTTTATCAGTTATTAATGATTAATAGATTGTTGGTGTTTTAACTTTTGGTAAAGGAAAACACACAATTTCCAGGCAGCCCCAGTCTGGAGAAGTGATGGTGACATCAGCCGTTAAAAATAAATAATACTCTGAGGTTTTTATGAATAATTTGTACTTTTACTTGAGTATTTCTCTAACACCAGTACTTTTACTTGTAAATGAGTAATATTTTAGCAATGTAACAGTACTTGTACTTGAGTACAGATTTTCAGAATTCTTTCCACCACTGCTGAAAACTGTAAATGCTCATTGTAACATGTTAATTAAAATGCTTAAGCAACAGACATGACATGAAGATTGTATTGTTTGTTTTATGCAACATCAGGAGCCCTACACAGATATTTTGGGATGACATCAGCTGCCACTGAGGAACAGCCATCTACCTCCATTGCTCATACCAGTAGGCCAGTATTTGAACTCGAGGAGGGACAGTCTGCTGGCACCACATCTCCCCAGGAAGATACTTTAGGTGGGTTTTGCACACGTGTGTGTGTCCAGCAAACATTTAGCTACAGACATTTAAATAGTATTTTCACAGAATATGGGAATTGTTCCATATAGCAATGTGGTGAGTTATGCTTCCATTTTCTGTCAATAGAGAGACATACCAGTATATGTGAACTTGATGAGGGACAGCCAGCTGCCACGTCTCCCCAACAAGATATGTCAGGTAAGTTTTGCACAAGTGTGTGTGTGTGTCCTGCAAACATTAGAGAAATTTGAATGTCACATATTGTATTTTAATAAAATATGTGAAATGGTCCACATAGCAATGTATTGAGTTACGCTTCTGTTTTCTGTCAATAGTGAAGCCTGAACGATCAACCAATGAGTCCCATTGAAGGTGATGATGAGCCTCTTTCTTCAGACCCAGCCAAGTGGCCATCACCAATTACCGACAGCTTACGCACAGAGCTAGTTTGAGGAGGACCTACCAAGGTGCCAACTACTTTCATATTTCCCAGGAATGAAGGCGATGGCAGGTGTTGTCATCATCACTATTTCAGTAGAACTTTGACAAGTGGTGAGAAGGTGGCCAGGAGCTGGATGTTGTATTCAGTTAGCAAACATTGTTATATATAATACACTCCACGCAATTTGAAACAAAGTTGTAGGTGTAATTTTTTTTCTTGTGTGTGTGTGGGGGGGTGGGGGGGGGGGGGGGAGGCGTCACGGGGGATCTCGCACAGGGCGCCATTTAGGCCAGCTCCGCCTTTGCACACAGAACCTCACAGTACCCCCCCTCAACGGACGCCACCCGACGGCCGACCCCGAGAGGTCGAGGCAACAGACCGCTCAAAATCACTGATGAGGGACGGATCCAGGATAGCAGAACGAGGAACCCAGGAGCGTTCCTCAGGACCATAACCCAGCCAGTCGACCAAGTATTGGTGACCACGTCCCCGAGGGCGGATGTCCAGGATCCGGGACACAGAGAAGGCGGGATGGCCATCAATGACTCGGGCGGGCGGAGGGGGATCGACAGGAGGGAACAGGGGGCTTGAGGATACAGGTCTGATCTGGGAAACATGAAAAACTGGGTGAACACGAAGGTGGCTAGGGAGTCTCTGACGGACAGCTGAAGGACTGATGACGGCAACAATAGGGAAAGGGCCTAGAAACCGGGGAGACAATTTCCTGGGAGCGCCTTTGAGCAGGAAATGCTGGGATGACAGCCAGACCTCCTGACCAACGGAGTATGTGGGGGCTGAAATGCGACGCCGGTCAGCATACCTCTTGTTTTGGGCTGAGGTTCGCAGCAGGGCGGACCGAGTATGGTTCCAAACTCGTTTGCAGGCCATCATGTGAGAACGGACTGAGGGAGTGATGGATTTGGGGAAGGTGCCAGGAAGGAGAGGTGGTTGACACCCGAGTGAGGCTTCAAATGGAGACAGACCTGAGGCGGCAGAGACGTGAGTATTGTGAGAGTACTCAATCCAAGGAAGGTGGAGGCTCCATGATGTAGGATTATCGGCACAGAGGCAACGGAGGGTGTCCTCGACTTCCTGGTTGAGCCTCTCACATTGGCCGTTCGTCTGGGGATGAAAGCCAGAAGACAAACAGGGTTCAGCCCCAATGGAGCGACAGAAGTCCTTCCACACTTTGGTTATGAATTGGGGTCCGCGGTCTGAAAGGATCTCAGATGGAATACCATGTAGCCTGACTACGTGGAGAAACAAAAGTTGAGCGGTAGGAGCAGCTGAGGGCAGTTTGGATAGCGGGACCAGGTGACATGCCTTAGAAAAACGATCCACTATAGTGAGGACGACTGACTTGCCTTTGGAGATGGGGAGACCTGTTACAAAATCCAACGCGATGTGGGACCATGGTCGGGCTGGAACTGGAAGGGGCTGCAGGAGCCCCGCAGGTGGACGGTGAGAGTTCTTATTGCGAATGCAATAGTGCAGGCAGTAACATAGCTCATGACATCCTTATTCAGGCCATACCACCAGAAGTTTACCTAGAGGGTAAACTTATTTAAAACAGCTGAATAAGGAAATCAAAGCGGCTAAAAGGGTCTATGAAGGCAGAGTGGAGAGGCTTTTTAACCACGGTAGAGCCTGGGATGCTTGGCAGGGGGTCATAACCCTGGCTGGGCTCCCTTCTAGAGTGACATGATCTGGGCTCCCTGCAGAGGTATGTATTCGCAGGGCAGACGACTTCAATAACTTTTTCTGCAGGTTTGATCAACATGATTTTACCCAGGAGAGGGAACAGCTTGTGGCAGAGCTAGCCCCTATGTCCCAAGCTGTTGAGAACCTGCAGCTCCTGCCTGTGGACGTGGAGAGCACACTAAAGAGGATTAACCCCAACAAGGCCTCAGGACCAGACAGGATCTCTGGACATCTGCTGAAGGTCTGTCGCTAGCTGAGCACTCCATCCCCTCCATCTGGAAGTCCTCTATCATCTGCCTCGTGGCAAAGAAGAACAACCCAGGCATCAACAGTGACTTTCGACCTGTAACCCTGACATCATCAGAGAGTGAGATGGCGCTCGCGCGGGTGCACGCTGCGAGCTGCTCTTCCTCTTTATGCAGTGGTACCTTGCTTTTTACTGGCTTTTATTGGCGTTTTATTGGCTTTTATGAATTTTTGTTGTCTCTGATGCTTTTTTTAAATGGTGTGGATCCTCTGCTGACATACGATCGAGCTGCGTTGCTGAGGCTTCGTCCTTCCGTTGATGTAGCGGGTTGCGCGCGCTGGGAACCTCACGGATGGTGCTGCTGGTTGGATTGCCCATGTGCTCTCTCCCCCCAAGCCGTGATGTGTCGGACCTCTGTCCGCCCCAGCTCGAGAAGTAAGCATCGGAGAAGACGGGGAAAGAGAGGTAGCCGGCGCGTGAGACGTCGGCCTGGATCCCTGAAGAAGCAGCTGGCCCGATTCGGCCCATCTTCTGACCCGGTGGTTCCGAGACGTCTCCTGGATTACTCGGCGCCCTGCCCAGGGAACTTGGCCGGCTCTGAGGGTGAACTGGCACCGCGCCACGGCCGATCGGCTCGAAGATCTCGCCAGACTGGGGATTGCTGGGAGAATCTGCGCTCGGTTACAGGCACAGAGTTAAAGGAGACTGTGCTCGTGCGCGATCTCGGTGCTGCAGCCCCGCCGCAGACCCGGTTTGATCTGGTCAATGCCAGGTCTGTGCTGAACAAAACTTTTATACTTCGTGACTTTTTTATTCAGCATGACTTGGGTTTTCTCTGCATCTGTGAGTCCTGGATCCCGTTTGGTGACTTAAGCGCCCTGCAGGAGCTGGTACCACCTGGCTGCTCCTGTTTTAATATCCCCAGATCACGGGGCAGAGGTGGAGGGCTGGTTGTTGTTTTTAAATCCAGCTTTCCTTGTAAACAGCTTACACCCACCATGTCATTTTCTTCCTACGAACTATGCTTATTTGAACTGTGCATCTCTCCCCGCCTGCTCGTTGTGCTGATTTAGCGCCCTCCAAAGACAGACTCTAACTTCCTTAATGATTTCTGTGATCTTGTGGCAGACTGCATCCTAAAATATGACTATGTCCTATTTTTTGGTGATTTTAACATCCATATCTGCTGTCCTGACAATGTGCTTGCTAAATGTTTTTTTAATTTGCTAGATTCATTCAATCTAACTTAATGGGTATCATCCTCAACTCATGCCAGGGGTCACACCCTGGACCTGGTTCTCTCTTTTGGTCTCCCCGTCATGACCCTTGTGACTTTGCCTCCTGTGTTCTCTGACCACTCTCCTATACTCTGTGATGTTACGTTGCCATGTCCTGTCCCTGTGTGTGAAGCTCCCGCTACTAGGTTCAGAGCCCTGGATGCAGAAACTATTTCAAAGTTTGTGGACTGTATGTCTGTAAGGTTAGAGACCTTTAACCCTGATCCATCTAACATTGATCACTATTCACAACACTTTGATGTACTTTGTAATCAGGTCCTGGACGTGGTTGCTCCTCTCAAGCTTTGTAAGTCTCGGCCTAGGAGGGAGCCTTGGCTCTCTGATGTCACACGGGCTTGTAGGCGGGCGTGTAGATCCTCTGAGAGAAAGTGGAAAAAGGATGGCCTACAGGTCTCGCGTGAGTTGTTCAGAGCATCTCTGGTTGCTTATCAGGATGCTGTGAGGGCTGCCAGAACGGCTTATTTTGCAGACATCATCGAAACAAACTCCAATAATCCTAAGATTCTCTACAAAACACTAAACTCTGTTCTGGTGTATCAGGAGCCTAGCTTCATGTCTCCTACAGCTGCTGGAAACTCTGAAGCTTTTCACAGGTTCTTTGTTGATAAAGTGTCAGGCATTAGAGCAGTCATTTCCGGTAACTTTATGGACACTGTTCCACTTCCTCCATCACCACCCACCCTGAGCTCCCTCAGTAATATTTCATATTCTGAGCTGAGTAAGCTTGTTGCGAGGCAGAAGCCATCTGGCTCTCCACTTGACGTTCTGCCTCCTCGACTCTGGAAGGCTGCCTTTCCGTGCCTTGGCCCATCACTTGGTCAGATTATCAATGGGAGCCTCAGCACAGGTGTGGTCCCAGCTGCTTTGAAAGCAGCAGTTATTCGGCCGACCCTGAAGAAACCTGGTGCTGATGTCTCTGTGATCGCAAATTACAGGCAATCAATCAATCAATCAAAGCTTTATTTATAAAGCGCCTTCCGCAACCCTGTCAGGCGCTGAACATGGTACAGTACAAAGTTAAATATAGTGAATAAATCAGAAAATAAAAGCAATTCAAATTACAAAATACAAATTACAAAAAAGGTGAAACATTCTAGTACAGGGGTCGGCAATCCTGGGCACTCGTGCCACTGTTGGCACGCAAAGGGTTAACTGATGGCACAGAGCATTAATCTGAGAAGATGTGTTGAAAAATAAGTGTTGTAATGGACTGACTTTTCTGTTAATTGTTTTTGTTTACTTGTTTGGACACTAAACGCATTAAAAAGTTGAAATGTGATCTCTCAGTCTTCCCGCCTGGCGAAGCGCTCTGTCGGCTGGTTGCCTTGGCAACGCGTGTGCTTGTGTGTCGGAACAAAGACGTGGCACAGCATAAGAGGAGGTTCGGGTGGATATTTTTAGTTTTTGTCTTGTTGTTCGGGGATTATCTCAGTTGTTGATGCAGTCACTGTGATATTTGGAAGTTAAAAATAAACGGAAAGACGGAAATAACTGCGTTATTATTAGTAATAAAACGCCACACCCACGCGATGGCCCGCCGGTCCAAATCCCAAATTAGAGCGAAAAGACAACATCCAGGCCGCTTCTTGATGACGGTAATCTACCTGCCGGTACAGTGAGGAGGATGTTTCTAGCTAGTTAGCCCTGTAAAAAATGGCATCTAAGTGAGCAAAAAAAGATAATTCCAGGTCTTTTATGACAACTTGGACAGAAGACTGGGGTTTTGTGCAGCAAAGAGATCGTGCTGTGTGTGCTTTTTGCCTCGAGAGTGTTGTTTGCCGTACCTCCAGTGTTAAGCGGCATTTTGAGACGAAACATCAAAAAGATTTCAAGGACGAGGAAGAGAAGGCTGAATCAATTGCACGTGCTGTGTCAAGATATGAGAAGCAAGCAAGTACTCTGAAAGTTTTTACAGCTACTAAACATCATGGAACTGAAGCAAGTTTTCGTATCGCACACTGTACTGCTAAATATGGAAAGCCATTTACTGATGGTAACTTTATTAAAGAGGCATTTCTCTGTCCCTCAGACATGTTATTTGATGGGCTTCCAAACAAAGATACTATTAAAGCAAGGATTCAAGACATACTTGCATCAGCCAGAACTATGGAAAGACGCATCCAGGAAATGGGTGACAATGTCAGAGCCCAACAAACAGCTGGTTTGAAAGAAGCCCAGGTGTTTAGTGTGGCTTTGGATAAAAGCATTGATATCAATGATGTGCCACGTTTGGCTGTAATGGTAAGATACTGTGATGTGACAGTACAAGAGGAACTGTTCTGCCTTACCCCGATGCCTGAAACAACATGAGGTGAGGATATTGCCAACATTTTTATGGAGAGTTTTGAGGAACGAGGCATTGACATTGCAAAGATTTTTTCTGTGACAACTGATGGTGCACCAGCTATGGTTGGGAAACACAGGGGGGCTGTTACTTTAATTGAGGAACAAATAGGCCATCCCATCATGAAACTGCATTGTATAATACACCAAGAAAACCTCTGCGCCAAGATGTCAAATTCAGATCTTAATGATGTCATGGCCACAGTGGCAAAAATTGTGAACTTCATAGTTAAGCGATCTGCTTTGACTCACCGCCAATTCCAGTCTCTGCTCGAGGAGATGGAAAGCTCATGCAAAGACATCCCACTCCACTGTGCTGTTAGATGGCTTAGCTGTGGAAAGGTTCTGGAACGATTTGTGGATTGTTTTGATGTGGTAAAAACATTTCTGAATGAAAAGGGGCAACGATATCCTGAACTTGAAGATGAGAGGTGGGTTGAAACACTTTTTTTCCTCGCAGATATAACTGGACACCTGAACGAGCTTAATCTCAAACTGCAGGGAGCAGGTCAAACTGTTTTGGACATGCGTGACACTTGGGAAGCTTTTGTTGGAAAGCTGGAAGTTTTTTAAAGGATGTTGAGACTTCCACATTCCGCCACTTCAAACACCTCAGGGAGCTGTCTGCTCAGTGCAGCATCAGCACCACAACAATTCATGAATGCATCCGAAGACTCCAGACAGAATTCGCGACGCGTTTTCAGGACTTTCAGTTGTATGGACCAATGTTTTATTTTCTGATCAGACCAGAGAGCTTTGGTAATTAGCTGGATTTGTCTCTCTTTAACTTTCTGGATACAGACGACATGGAAATGCAGCTGATTGAACTGAAAAGCTCAACTCTGTGGGGGACAAAGTTTGCAGAACAACGGCAGCAGCTGGAATCCACAGCTGTGCATGATCATGGAGCTTGCATTTTCAGTTGCTGGACGTCACTACCAGACAGGTTTAACTGTCTCAAGAACATTGCACAGGCTTTATTGACAGTATTTGGTTCTACATATCTGTGTGAGCAGATTTTCTCTCACATGAAGTGTGTCCTCAGTGCCTCCCGTCTAACTGCTGGACATTCAGAGACCTGTGTGCTCCTGAAAGTTACTAAGTGTGAACCCCAGATAACTGAACTAGCAAATGCAAAGCAGGGGCAGAAATCTCATTAACATGTTTATCCTTGCAATAACACATCTTGGCCAAGTTTAGTTTATTCTTATCTTTGTTGTGACACCTTAAATATAGTATTTTCTGTGGTGTATGTCTTTTGATGTTCTTGTTATGAACAGGGTTTTTTTTAAAATACCTGATCTACCCTTTGCCAACACCGGTCAACAAATATAGCTCTATGAAGTTCAGTTTTAGGATGAAGTGGAAAAGAGATGTTATGCTGCCCAATACTGGATCTAACTGTAAAATTTCACAGTATATAATGTGTAACTTGTTATGCAGTGTTATTAAATGTATGCTTTATGCAACAGTTGAAATGGCACACTGACTTCTAATGAAAGTTTAAATCGCACTCATCACCAGAAAGGTTACAGACCCCTGTTCTAGTAGGACAAATGTGTAAAACAAGGGATAGAGTGAACCAATGAAAACTGTGAGATAAAATCAACATAAAAGAGGGCCAAATTCAAACATGTTCAGGAAATGCCAAGCGGAGGAGGTGTGTTTTTAGGTGTCTCTTAAAGGCTGGCAGAGACGGGGACAGCCTAACTGAGGGTGGCAACTGATTCCATAGTGACGGTGCTAGGACTGAGAAAGCCCGGTCCCCGCAAGTACGACACCTAGAACGAGGGACAACGAGCAGACCTTGGTCAGAGGAGCGCAGAGTGTGTGATGGGGAATGTCTGTTCTGGAGCGTAGCCAGATAGGGGGGAGCACCACCCTGGAAGAAATTAAAAACAAAGACGAGGAGTCTGAAGTGTGAACGATAGCAAACCGGAAGCCAGTGCAGGGAGGCCAGAACCGGACTGATGTGGTCCCGTTTCCTGGTCCCAGTCAGGAACCTGGCTGCGCTGTTCTGCACAACCTGTAGGGGACGCAGTGATGACTGACACAACCCTGCATATAGAGAGCTGCAGTAATCAAGCTTAGAAATTACAAAAGCATGGAGTACCCGCTCAAGGTGGGCTCTTGACAGCATGGGCTTGATTTTTGCAAGGCGTCTCAGGTGAAAGAAACTGGACCGGATCACAGAGTTGATGTGAGCATCAAATTTAAGTCCAGCATCAAGTTTCACCCCCAAACTTGTCACAACTGGTTTTGAGTAACGAGAAAGAGGCCCAAGATCAACATGACGATCCACATTCCTGCTATTGGGGTGAAAAACAATAAGCTCTGTCTTTCCATCATTCAGATGCAGAACATTGGCCATTAGCCAAGACTTCAACTCGTTAACACAGGACACCACGGACTGGATAGAGTGACCTTTCTCATGACACAATGGAGAGTAAATCTGGCAATCATCAGCATAGAGATGGAATGATAGGCCATGTTTACGAAAGATTGACCCCAGAGGTAGCAGATAAATGGCAAACAAAAGAGGACCAAGGATAGATCCCTGCGGGACCCCCCAGCGGAGCCCCTCCCAAGATGAAGAAACATCACCCAGTTTAACGCAGAATGTCCTGTTGTGGAGATACGATCTAAAACAATCCAGAGCTGACCCTTTGATCCCAACCCATCGTTCCAAGCGATCCAGTAGAATCGCGTGGTCAACTGTGTTGAAGGCTGCTGTCAGGTCTAACAACAGAAGCACCACAGATGTACCCTGATCTAATGATAGATAGATGTCATTTAGGACCCTCAGTAGAGCCGACTCCGTGCAATGGCCAGACCTGAACCCTGACTGGAAAACCTCAAACAGATCAGAGTCAGGTAAATGTGAGACCAGCTGCTGATAAACGACTTTCTCAAACAGTTTTGATGTAAAAGGCAGGGTAGAGATAGGCCTGTAATTTTCGATCACAGAGACATCAGCACCAGTTTTCTTCAGGGTCGGCCGAATAACTGCTGCTTTCAAAGCAGCTGGGACCACACCTGTGCTGAGGCTCCCATTGATAATCTAACCAAGTGATGGGCCAAGACACGGAAAGGCAGCCTTCCAGAGACGAGGTGGCAGAACGTCAAGTGGAGAGCCAGATGGCTTCTGCCTCGCAACAAGCTTACTCAGCTCAGAGTATGAAACAGTATTGAGGGAGCTCAGGGTGGGTGGTGATGGAGGACCTGGAAAAGGGTCAACAGAGTTACCAGAAATAGCTGCTCTAATGCCTGATACTTTATTAACAAAGAATCTGTGAAAAGCTTCAGAGTTTCCAGCAGCTGTAGGAGACATGAAGCTAGGCTCCTGATACACCAGAACAGAGTTTAGTGTTTTGTAGAGAATCTTAGGATTCTTGGAGTTTGTTTCAATGATGTCTGCAAAATAGGCCGTTCTGGCAGCCCTCACAGCATCCTGATAAGCAACCAGAGATGCTCTGAACAACTCACGCGAGACCTGTAGGCCATCCTTTTTCCACTTTCTCTCAGAGGATCTACACGCCCGCCTACAAGCCCGTGTGACATCAGAGAGCCAAGGCTCCCTCCTAGGCCGAGACTTGCAAAGTTTGAGAGGGGCAACCACGTCCAGGACCTGATTACAAAGTAAATCAAAGTGTTGTGAATAGTGTTCAGTGTTAGATGGATCAGGGTTAAAGGTCTCTAACCTTACAGACATACAGTCCACAAACTTTGAAATAGTTTCTGCATCCAGGGCTCTGAACCTAGTAGCTGGAGCTTCACACACAGGGACAGGACATGGCAACGTAACATCACAGAGTATTGGAGAGTGGTCAGAGAACACAGGAGGCAAAGTCACAAGGTTCATGACGGGGAGACCAAAAGAGAGAACCAGGTCCAGGGTGTGACCCCTGGCATGAGTTGGGGATGATACCCATTAAGTTAGATTGAATGAATCTAGCAAATTAAAAAAACATTTAGCAAGCACATTGTCAGAACAGCAGATATGGATGTTAAAATCACCAAAAAATAGGACATATTTTAGGATGCAGCCTGCCACAAGATCACAGAAATCATTAAGGAAGTTAGAGTCAGTCTTTAGAGGGCGATAAATCAGCACAACGAGCAGACGGGGAGAGATGCACAGTTCAAATAAGCACAGTTCAAAGGAAGAAAATGACATGGTGGGTGTAAGCTGTTTACAAGGAAAGCTGGATTTAAAAACAACAACCAGCCCTCCACCTCTGCCCCATGATCTGGGGATATTAAAACAGGAGCAGCCAGGTGGTACCAGCTCCTGCAGGGCGCTTGAGTCACCAAACGGGATCCAGGACTCACAGATGCAGAGAAAACCCAAGTCATGCTGAATAAAAAAGTCACGAAGTATAAAAGTTTTGTTCAACAAAGACCTGGCATTGACCAGACCAAACCGGGTCTGTGGTGGGGCTGCAGCACCGAAATTGAGCACGACCACAGTCTCCTTTAACTCTGTGCCTGTAACCGTGCACAGATTCTCCCAGCAAACCCCAGTCTGGCAAGATCTTCGAGCTGATCTGTCGTGGCGCGGTGCCGGTTCACCCTCAGAGCCGGCCAAGTTCCCTGGGCAGGGCGCCGAGTAATCCAGGAGACATCTCGGAACCACCGGGTCAGAAGCTGGGCTGAATCGGGCCAGCCGCTTCTTCAGGGATCCAGGCCGATGTCTCACGCGCCGGCTACCTCTCTTTCCCCGTCTTCTCCGGTGCTTCCTTCTCGAGCTGTGGCGGACAGAGTGCCGACACATCACGACTTGGGGGGAGAGAGCACGCGGGCAGTCCAAACAGCAGCACCATCTGTGAGGTTCCCAGCTCGCGCAACCTGCTACATCAATGGAAGGACGAAGCCCCAGAAGCGCAGCTCGATCGTATGTCAGCAGAGGATCCACACCATTCAAAAAAAGCATCAGAGACAACAAAAATGCATAAAAGCCAATAAAACGCCAATAAAAACCAGTAAAAAGCAAGGTACCACTGCATAAAGAGGACGAGCAGCTCGCAGCGTGCACCTGCGCGAGCGCCATCTTACTCATCCTATCACAGGCCTATTTCTAACCTGCCTTTTACATCAAAACTGCTTGAGAAAGTCGTTTATCAGCAGCTGGTCTCACATTTAGCTGACTCTGATCTGTTTGAGTTTTTCCAATCAGGGTTCAGGTCTGGCCATAGCACTGAGTCAGCTCTACTGAGGGTCCTAAATGACATCTATCTTTCACTAGATCAGGGTACATCTGTGGTGCTTCTGTTGTTAGATCTGATGGCAGCCTTTGACACAGTCGACCACGCGATTCTACTGGATCACTTGGAACGATGGGTTGGGATCAAAGGGTCTGCTCTGGATTGGTTTAGATCATATCTCCACAACAGGACATTCTGCGTTAAACTGGGTGATGTTTTTTCTTCTTGGGAGGGGCTCCGCTGGGGGGTCCCGCAGGGATCTATCCTTGGTCCTCTTTTGTTTGCCATTTATCTGCTACCTCTGAGGTCAATCTTTCGTAAACTTGGCCTATCATTCCATCTCTATGCTGACGATTGCCAGATTTACTCTCCAATGTGTCAGGAGAAAGGTCACTCTATCCAGTCCTTTGTGTCCTGTATTAACGAGGTGAAGTCCTGGCTAATGGCCAACTATCTGCATCTGAATGAGGGAAAGACAGAGCTCATTGTTTTTCACCCCAACAGCAGGAATGTGGGTTGTTATGTTTATCTTAGCCCGCTTCCTCCCTACTCAAAACCAGTTGTTACCAGTTTGGGGGTGAAAATTGATGCTGGACTTAAATTTGAGGCTCACATCAACTCAGTGACTACGTTCACATGCAGCCAATATCCGGGTTATGATTGGGTTAAGGTCGGTATTCGGGTTTCTGAGTTGATCAGAATACCCGTTTACAAGCAAGAGTTAACCCTAATTTGCATAACCGGATTTCAATGCGGACGTTGGGGTAGCGTCAGGACGTATGGACGACGTCAAGATGCAATATGTGTCATTTCCAGTTCATCTTGTTCCGGTATCCATGAAAACAACAACATGTTTCCCAGTTCGGAAGAGATATCGAGCACGTTTCTTTGCGCTTTAGTGCTGGTATTGACCCACCAGCAGCTCTTACAACGACTGTGCGTACTGGCCTTCATTCGAAGGAGAGTACGTGAGCAAGAAATGGCAAATATAGAGAGAGCTGCGCTAAACATATCCAACATATCGACGGTACCCTTTACCACCAGAGCCCCGCGGACACTTTGGATGAACGTGCGCAGTCAGGACTAGTGGGAGCGGGTTCAATCAATCAATCAATCAATCAAAGCTTTATTTATAAAGCACCTTCCACAACCCTGTCAGGAAGCCCAAAGCACTGAACATGGTTCAGTTGAAGGTAAATATATTGAATAAATCAAAAATAAAAGCAGTTCAAATCACAAAATACAAATTACAAAATAGGTGAAACATTCTGGTACAGGACAAATGTGTAAAACAATGGATTTAGTGAACCAATGAAAACTGTGACATAAATTCAACATAAAAGAGGGCCAAAATCAAACATGTTCTGGAAACGCCAAGCGGAGGAGGTGTGTTTTTAGGCGACTCAAAGACTGGCAGAGATGGGGACAGCCTACCTGAGGGTGGCAACTGGTTCCAGAGTGTTGGTGCTAGGACTGAGAAAGCCTGGTCCCCGCGAGTACGACACCTAGAACGAGGAACAGCGAGCAGGCCTTGGTCAGAGGAGTGCAGAGCGCGTGATGGGAAATGTCTGTTCAGGAGTGTGGCTAGATAGGGGGGACCACCACCCTGGAAGAAATGATAAACAAAGACGAGGATTTTGAATTGTGAGCGATAGCAAACCGGAAGCCAGTGCAGAGAGGTCAGAACCGGACTGATGTGGTCCCGTTTCCTGGTCCCAGTCAGGAACCTGGCTGCGCTGTTCTGCACAACCTGTAGGCGACGTAGTGATGACTGACACAACCCTGCATATAGAGAGTTGCAGTAATCAAGCCTAGAAATAACAAAGGCATGCAGTACCCGCTCCAGGTGGGCTCTCAACAGCACGTGTCGAGAGCCCATATGTCGGATGTAATGATGGAGTTCACAGACACGGATTGGCATGACAATTTCCGTATGTCACGTCAATCTTTTGCTAAACTTTGTGGTATGATGGAAAGAGTGATGGAGCCCAGTGTAGTAACCATCCGCACACCAGTGCCTACAGGAATGCTATGGTGCTGTATAAACTAGCAAGCTGAGCAAAGTATCGTTTGATAGCAAACCAATTTGGAGTGCACAAGAGCACCGTGACGAAGATGGTGTACCTATTCTGCCACGGAATGGTCAACTCAGTCATCAAAACACACTGATCAGAGTACCCACTTTGGAGGAGGCATGTGGCATTGCACAAAGACTTGAACGTGCCCACTCTTGTCACGTTCTGAGGATGTTAGGACCCAAATATGCAGTTACCCAGGATGACACGAGGCAGAGATGATGAAAAGTAAAATTCTTTATTTTTGAAGGAGGAACAAAAGTAAATCCAGGCAGTGAGCCTAAAGTCCAGAACTCCAACGCTGGAGAAACAAAGCTCATCAAGAGCATGAACAAACACTGAGCCAAAGTCCAAAAACTCCAAGGCTGGAGAAACAAAGCTCACCAAGAGCACGAGCAAACACTGACAGAATTAACATACAGATACATTAATGGACCGACACAAGACAGAGACAATACCGGGCTTAAATAGACTGGGAGACAAATTAAGGACACAGGAAGCAGGTGTGTGGAGTGAGGGCTGGAGGGAAGGCAGGTGACACTAATCAACTCAATGGGAAAACAGAAACAGAGGAGGGCAAATACCTAAACACAAAACTAAACAAATATTACCAAAAGACATAAGGAAGGACCCACGCAAACTAGCTGGAGGAGGACATAGCACATACACCCACACACACTGAGCTGGGGAGAACGAGGCTGGAGCTGACCTGGGAGGAAAGGGTAGAAAAGATAACATAAGACACTAAACTGACGTGCAGAAAAAGGACACATGAGGGCGCCAAAGGGCTACAACATAAGACACATAACAGGGATGCAGACAAGGACACATGAGGGCGCTAAGAGAGCACAAGGGGTGAACCAGGAGTGGAGCACAAGAGGAGCTGGGGAACAAAGGGACACAAGAGGGAATCTAGAGGGATGGAGGACACCAGGAGGCACAAAAAAGGAAGGGGCTGACGCAGACCATGACAACTCCATTCCTCAAATCATAGGTAAAATATTTCCTGGTCTTATGTCTTGTTAATGTCAGTAGTTTTCTGAGAGTAGGCTAAATGTGAACTATACTATGTATAGTTTTGCTCTTTGTGATTTATATCTGAGAAAGGCGCTATATAAATAAACTTTTACTTACTTTACTTACTATACTATGTATGTAGGCTACACTGCTGTGTGCAAACATTTTCTTTTTTTTTTCTTACTTTTTATCATAGGCTGTGTGGATGGGAGCCAAATCCCTTGCTTGCCTCCAAGTGATGGCTACAGAGACTTCATAAACAGGAAGGGATGGCCATCCTATGTCCTCCAGGGAGTCTGTGATGACAAATACTGGTAGGTGTTTTGGCATTCCCAGCTTATGTAGTTATGATTATGATTTGTATATAATCTTGACAGACACACATCACTAAGCTATATTAGAACCACTCACAAACATCAATTGAGAGGTTCTCTGTTCAAAAAAAACATCAAAAGCTTATATGTACAAATAATTATGTCATTACTGACCTGAAATAATTTTCATAATTTTTGCCACTAATCACACCGCTCCCACTACATCTTGATTCACTGTGATACATTTTCCATAGTTTTTGGAGTGTGAGCTGCAAAATGCCTGGTTCAGCACATGACGCCAATGCACTCCGCCAGTCCAATGTGTTCAACAATGTACAATCCTTCCCAAAGGTGGGTAATGCATTAAAACTTTTGGTATTTAAATGCAAGTTGTATACCTGCCACATATCTAAGATGTATTATAACATAATTTAGGAAGAATAATATTTCTATGTGTCCCACTTTAGAGAGCAGTGCAGATCGAGGGGCAGGATGTGGATTTCTTCCTGCTGGGAGATCCTGCATACCCACTGATGCCCTGGCTAATGAAGGGCTATCTGCAGTCCCCAAGACTGACACCACAACAGGAAAGCTTCAACGTCTATTTGAGTTCTGCTAGAACAAGTATAGAGATAGCATTTGGTCGACTGAAATCTCGTTTCCGTGTTCTGTTGAAGCGCAGTGACTTATATTTCACTTTTACACCATACGTGGTAGCAACCTGTTGTGCTCTACACAACTTTTGTGAGATGGAGAAGGAGCATGTTAATCCCAGATGGGCAGAGGAGGCCACATCAGTAGAAAGGCTGTTTCCACAGCCTGTGTCACAGGTCAATAGGGCTGATAACAGTGCAGCCTCAGCTAACAGATTACCTTGCTGCACGTGTCCCACTCCGTAAGCGCTTAGTAAGAGCGTGAGTGTGCAGAACGAACGGGCCTGATAGGAAACAAACAACTTTAAACTCTAAGCTTGATACTTCTCAAAACGCATTATTTTCTAAGTTTTAAAAAAAATGTTTATCTGCCTTCTCCTTTGTTGCTGTGCACCTCTGAAAAAGAACAGGTATATGCAATGTTCAAATAAAATGTCAACACATACAAGTTTTCTAGTAAGTTTAATAAAACATTTGTTCTTTAATAAAGCACATAAAATAACATTGTGGTTTTGCTTTTTACATCTGAGGTAAAACTGAGGTTCAAGTAAGGCGCTGTGGAGCACCTATCCTGCAATAATGGAGAATAAATACATAAACTACTATGGCTTGTTGTTGTGTCCCTTTTTTTTCCTTTTGCTTTTTTTTTGTCTTTTTCTGCAGGTCTAGAAGCAGACTCTTGTTCATTGTTTATTTTTGTGGACCCCCCCTCTCCCCACCTTTTCTTTTCCTTTCTCTTTCACCTCTGTCTCCGTGTCTGGTCGGAATTACAAAGCATTCAACAACAGTAACAATAAAGTTTTAAGTATCAGGCGTGACATTAAAAGCAAACGCTTTGATGCTCCACCTGAGAGTAAATCTGTAAGGCTTGTCACCAGCATTCAGACGTCAATTCTGCTTGCTTCACAGCCAGACAGGACACGGTAAAAAAAAAAAAAAAAAAACTACTATGGCAGGACAAGGCTCGAGATGTAAACATATTGCACATATGTGGAACAAAGAGTTTATGAAAATGTTTGTTACATAATAAAAAAAGAAGGTGTACAAAAGGCGCAAAAAAGGTGCAAAGTGTAAACTTTTCACAAAAATAATTTTCAACAACATACTTCCTACGAACTGCACAAAAATAACTGTCTGTCAAATCGATGAATGGATTATAAGGTGGGACACTACAGTTGGCAGAATGGTGTAGAATCTTGGTCCTCGCTGTGATCATGTTCAGGCTGATTGTTATGAGAATAGGTAACTCGATGTGGAGGAGCAGGTGGTTGCCTGTTATCAAAATGGTTGTTGTATGGCTGAAATATAGGCTGGGACTGAGAATTACTAAATATGGGTTGAGGAGTTGGCCGCTGGAATAATGCACTTAACCCTGTGAGGAGTTGGGTAACAACGAAACCCACTGAGACACGAGTGCTTCATCACTGGCATGTCTCAACTGCCTTTGCTGCTCAAACCATTGGTTTTGCGTGTGCTGCATTCTCTCCATGAACTGTTGCTGTTGAGTAAGTGAAGCGGTTCCACGGTGCCTGGACCTGCGACTTGACCCACCTAGAGCAGACATGACAGGCCTTAGAAAGTGTTGGGTAAGTTCTATCTTAGTGTTTGACTATTATCACTTTTTGCATTCTTATGAAACTTGTGGATTCTAGAAGATGTTTCTTTACCTTTAGCTGACGTGTCAGAATGTCACCTGCGCCTTCGTCATAAACAAACATCTTCCTACAATTCTGAGTTTACTAAGAATGCAAAAAGTGACAATAGTCCTTAGTTTGGATCAACGGTTATATTACATAATATCTCATAATCACTGTAATCAAATTATCCACTAAAGAAAGGTACTATTTTCAGATATTACACAAGGAGGAGGAGTGACCTGGGCTTACAATACGCTATAAGCAGTTATGCCTTTAGTAACAGTATTTAGAAAGCTCACCAGGAGTAGCTGCAGTGGGATTTGATGGCTGTGTAGACTGGCAAGGCACAGTCATTGAAGGTCCACCTTCTCCAATATCTGCATCTGGCCAGAAATAAAAACAAGCAAAATGTTACAGCTTGATGTTAAAAAAGATGTTAATGATAGGTTAAACACAGATGGGTCGACTGATGTATCTAACTCCGAGAGCGAAACCCTTTGTTGGCGTATGTATTGGATCGAGAAAGTCATGTGACTTACCTGTGTTTTCATCCATAACATCATCATCATCCTCTCCTTCAAGATGTGAGCCACTTCCACTTGTTACATCGCTTGCTGTAGGTGTGGCTGCGTCTGTCAGGTCAAGCGTTCCATAACTGTCTGTAAAATAGCATAAATACAATTCGTATGAAATAATAATAAAAAACAGATGTCCTTTTACACATCGCGAAACCGCAAAACAGCAACAAACAGACTACATTTATGTGACGTTTACTATATGTCATGTCCCTGAGCAGAGGTAAGTTCCACCATCTCCTCTCATCAGAATCTGAGTTCATTCTCCGCAGGTAGGGAGCAGAGGGAACTACAGCTGCAGACGATTCTCTAATCAGGAACGCGGGTGTAAAAGGATGACGGAGACACTTCATTTCGCCGGATGATTGTACCAGTTCAGGTAGCACCAGCCACTCGCCTTGAAACTTGTTAACTCGTGTTTTGACTCGCCTTCGACTTTTGGATTATTGACCTTGGATTGTATTTTCGGATTTGGATTTGGATTATCCCTTACACCTGTTTGTCTCGCTCAGGATCACCTCGTCATCTTCTCACCCTCGCTGTCTTCACTTCTGGATTATTCAACACGTCTCGTCCTCCTCCGCCGTTCCTGCTCGGATTTCCCTCTGCTGCCTCACTCCTACGAAATCTCTCACCCTCTGCTCAGCGTCCTTCCCGGCTTCCCTTCCCCTCATCATTCAACCTGAACACCTCAAAGACTCGAGCCGTCTTGGCTCCTCAGCACAGGACTTCCCTGTTGCAGTTTTCAGTTACCATTTATAATAAAGACATTTTTACTTTACTACTTTGGACTTGTGTGATGATTCTGCATGTCTTGGGTTATGCACTTACCTCGAGCCATGACACTACACTTATTAATCTGGGACAGTGCATGTTAGGCAGCATTTGTGGTACAAATGAGTTACATTCCTATTTATTATAACAATGGTGCTAACAATGGGACTAAGTTACGTAGCTATTGTGCTTGGAGAAGGTGAGCAAACCTACCTTGCTGGTCGGTTAACTGCTCCTGTACGTCCTCAAATCCGATATCTACCCCACTTTTTTCAGCTGTACTGATGGGTCTATTGCCCAAAATCTCGTCCATTAAATCAAACTGAGGAAAAGAAGATGGATTGGACCCGCTGGTATTGTTTTGTTTCTTCGCCTTGTAGTAGGCCTTTTTCAGCGTCTTCCAGCGGTACTTGACTTGGTTTGGTGTCCTTACAAACCCTGCTTCGCGTAACTTTTTGGTTACCTTCTTGTATATTTCGCTGCCTCTGTACTTTCGGCCATCAACAAAAGACATAACATTCATACTTTTCACCAAACCTATGAAGACAGAGGTTTCCTCGTCACTCCAAAAGTGTGGTGCTGTGCCGCGACTCGCCATGCTGCTCCCAACTTGTTTACTTCCGGTATTCTGGCGCATACAAGATGTCTCGCTACTCAAAAGACCGAGATTCCTTGCGAACAGAGCATGCGCAGAACACACACTTTGATGGGGATGTCCCGATATGCGTTTACACGACCAAACATTCGGGTTAGAAAAGGGTTACCCCCAGGTGTAGTAACCGGGTTTTAAAAAACCCGGTTATGAGCATATCCGGGTTTTTGGCAGTGTTTACATGGCCGTGCGGAACTGGGTTATTGTGAATATTCAGGTTTTAAAAGGGTTACTGGCTGCATGTAAACGCACTCAGTGATCCGGTCCAGTTTCTTTCACCTGAGACGCCTTGCAAATATCAAGCCTATGCTGTCGAGAGCCCACCTAGAGCGGATACTGCATGCCTTTGTAATTTCTAGGCTTGATTACTGCAGCTCTCTATATGCAGGGTTGTGTCAGTCATTACTGCGTCACCTACAGGTTGTGCAGAACAGCGCAGCCAGGTTCCTGACTGCTCCCTCCTATCTAGCCACGCTCCTGAACAGACATTCCCCATCACGCGCTCTGCGCTCCACTGACCAAGGCCTGCTCGCTGTCCCTCGTTCTAGGTGTCGTACTTGCGGGCACCGGGCTTTCTCAGGCCTAGCACCGTCACTATGGAACCAGTTGCCACCCTCAGTTAGGCTGTCCCCATCTCTGCCAGTCTTCAAGAGTCGCCTAAAAACACACCTTCTCAGCTTGGCGTTTCCTGAACATGTTTGATTTTGGCCCTCTTTTACGTTGAATTTCTTTCACAGTTTTCATTGGTTCACTCTATCCCTTGTTTTACCCATCAGTCCTGTACTAGAATGTTTCACCTTTTTTGTAATTTTTATTTTGTAATTTGAATTGCTTTTATTTTTTATTTATTCACTATATTTGTACTTCTACTGTACGGCCGTAGCTTCCTTCCCTGTTCATTCCGCCTGTTAAATAGCATGCCCCAGCAAAAATGATTGTGACCAACACCACGGTAATTCTAGATTGAACTAGTAATCTTTTATTATCATATTCCTTTTTAAATCCCTTTAATTAAGTGTATGTAGATGTGAGTAGTCTTTTAAATTGAGTGTATGTGTATGAGCGTTTTGATGCTGTTTTTTTGTGTTGTGCTGATGCTGTGACAGCAAATGAAGTTCCTAACGAATAAATAAAGTGAATTTAATTTAATTTGAGCAAGCAAATAATGGTTAATTTTTTTCTTTCTGCTCCAAAATCACAGTAACTGTGTACTCTGAGCAAACTCATTTCCTCAATAAAAAATATACAATAAAAAATACACAACTGTATCACATTAAACACAACTAAACATAAAGAGCCTGATTTATTTGAGTCTGTCACTAAATGCCAAAAACATTACATAGCTAAAGTCTGAAATAGCATTCCTTTGGGTTGTAACAGAGATCTGGCAAGCTGAGGAACTTACATCTCCTTTCACAGCATCAATATTTCAGCCATTTATGAGCGTCTGCTTCCACTCTCCAGTGATACCATGTTGAGTTAGATGTTGACTTTACTAGTCTTAGATCATTTCACAAGATCTGGGAGGAGGGTTTATGGAAGTTTAAAAAGCTCTGACTGTGGAGGGTGCATATGATGAAACCTGAGTGAGTGAGTGGGTGAGTGGGTGAGCGAGTGCTGTTTAATCAGTCCCACGTGTGACTGACAGGTCTACTTTAAGGCTACAGGAAGCCAGAGTTCACGACTACACCCTACTGGTGTAGATCTCCACTCTCATGGGAGGATTCATGTTCCAGGTGTTAAAAATGAATCCATTTTAGGCTCCTGTTACTGTCGATATTAATAAACAGAGACAATCAATCTCTGCCGAATGAAAGGTTAGATCAATTTAAAATTGTCTTATAATCTGTACATTAATTCAATTCAAGTTTATTTATATAGCACCAAATCACGACAAGAGTCATCTCAAGGCACTTCACATAGTAAACATTCCAATACAGGTCAGTTCATTAAGCCAATCAGAAAAAAGTTTTCTATATAAAGAACCCAGGAAATTGCATTAAGTCACTGACTAGTGTCAGTGACTTTACAACAATCCTCATACTAAGCAAGCATGCAGTGACAGTGGAGAGGAAAACTCCCTTTTAACAGGAAGAAACCTCCGGAGGATCCTGTCTCAGTATAAGCAGCCATCCTCCACGACTCACTGGAGACCAAGAAGACAGAGCACACACACACACACACACACACACACACACACACACACACACACACACACACACACACACACACACACACACACACGTTTTCATGACATATCAGTACCTATGACAAAAAGGTGACAAATGGGAACGTGCCTTTCCGAAGGGCCTAGAGGCATGGGAATCACAAAAAGTTTGACCCATGCTTCCAGGAACATGCCCATCTGTTGAGATTTTGGCTAGGGCGAAATTTTGGTCAAACCTGAATTTAATGCTACTTGTGAGGACACTGTCAGGTTTATGTGACTTATGTCTGTGAAGGTTCTCAGTCATCCAGGTCATTGTAGTCTAATGAGCTTTGAAAGAAAAGCGTCTGGACTTCTTTGAGTTGCTAGAACGAATGAAAGGTTAGATGAGAGGTGAAACGTCTTCAAGCATTTCAAAGAAGTCCAGACACTTTTCTTTCAAAGCTCATTAGACTATGTGACTTATGAGTACCATAAGGTCACACACTGATATTTCATGTTTAGGTGAATTGTGAAGCCCATGGATACACACACAATTTTCAAGTATACATGACTTATAAGGGCCTGGTAAGGCTAGCGTCTGTATTTTCAGCTTGGCTCTTGTTACAGGTTTTTGAAATTACAATATAATAGGCATAGATGTACAATAGTAACGATGACCAGTCAGGTAACTTCTGACAGAAATATCAGACATTCATGTGTTAATACAACACAGTAAGTCTGAGCTGTATAGAGACTTAAAAAGAGACATAGCTCAAAAATGTGGTCAGTCTATTTTTTGTCTTAATATTGTATTGCATTAATTAATTTTGCGGTGAATGTTTATGTGAATAAAAACATGGAACATTATCTGCCTCTCTAATTTTTTTATTACAAAATGCACCCATAAACAGATTTATGAGTAAGAACAACGCAATGCAGAGACCTGCAATACTGAAACAACTATGAGAGTAACAAACTATCTCCTTTGCTTGTTTAAACTGAAAACCGTATGAACTTATGATGGCAAAAACCAGGAGAAAGGACTGAGTAACTTGGTCATTAGTAACCCAACAAAGTCGAAAAAAACTTGATAGACTCACGGAGCATGCGCATGCGCTGACGGGCCGATCACCGGACACACGGCGGCGTCTTGAAGCAGATGGCAGCTTGTTAATCAACTTCCACAAACAATTAAGACAGATTTTCGCCTAATTTACTCACTGACAATGCAAAAAAATTTATAAATCTGGTAAATATAACACACTCAATCTGGGGGTAAGTGGAGAAAATCTGGAAAATTTGCAAACATATATTGATGAGGTTTTTGAGATTTTTGTCATGGGACCGAAGAAAGCAGCAGCAGCTGAGACGGAAACGCCTGGGACCAAGAGGAGCCGTCCCCAGGACTCACCCGAGGCCTCATCTACCCATAAGGATGTCCTAGATTTACTACAGTCCTAGATAAACGGCTTCTGGGATTTGAGGGACGGCTCCACCTGCTTGAGGTGCTTCACAAGGAGTTCCAGGACCTCCGAACATCTCTGGAGTTTAGCCAGGAGCAGGTGGAGTGGCTCGCGGCTGAGAACGTGTCTCTGCGGGAATCGGTTTCCTCCTTAACTGCAGGAATAAATCGGATCTCCCAGGACAACAAAGCTCTAAAGGAGACTGTTCTGGATCTCCAATCATGCAGCATGAGAGACAACCTGGTGTTCGCAGGCCTTCCAGAGCAGACCGGAGGAGAAGCGGAGGATTGCGAACAAACCATCAAGAACTTTCTCCACACCCACATGAAGATACCTGAGGAAACTGTTAAAAACATCACCTTTGATCGGGTACATCGCCTTGGAGCCAGGAGAACAGACAGCAGAAGAACTCGTCCCATTGTGGCAAAATTTGAGCAATTTAAGCAGAAAGATCTTGTTAAACGCGCGGAGAGAACTTAAAGGTAAAGATTACAGCGTTAACAATCAGTTTCCTAAAGAAATTCTGGATCGCCGCTGAGTTCTCTTCCCGCTGCGCAAGAAGTTCATCCAGGATGGGAAGCGGGCTGTGATCTCCGTGGATAAACTGTTGACGGTAAGATCTACAAAGAACGAAGAGTAACAGACTGGCTTTATTAGAAAAACTTCAGGTACAACTTTATTGTAATTAAAAGCACTCGCTGGGTTTGAACATGTCAGGATTTAAAGCTGCTAGATCCGTTTAGAAATGTTCACCTATTCCCTCACCACCTCACACCCACAACACTTTCTCTTTTCTTTCTTCTTTTTTTCTCTTTTTAACCTTTATAATTCCTTTCTTTCCCTTTTTTATCTGCTTCTGGATTTTTACATCTGCATGGCACAATTTTTTTCCCCTTTCCACACTGCAGCACACAACTTGCGCGCTCGCGCGCAAACGCACACACAAACACACACACACAGACTCCATACGCAGTCACACACACACACACACACACACACACACACACACACATATAGACTCCATACGCAGTCACACACACACACACACACACACACACACACACACACACACACACACACACACACATGGACTCCATACGCAGTCACACACACACACACACACACACACACACACACACACACATAGACTCCATACGCAGTCACACACACACACACACACACACACACACACACACACATAGACTCCATACGCAGTCACACAGATAAGTAGCCTAAGGCGTTTCATTGCACAATCAAAACACTGTTGGTCTTGTCTTGTTATTATTATTATTATTGTTTTTTTTTATTATTTATTTTTACTTTATCATTATCAGCATTAATATTTTTATATTAATGTTATGGGGGATTTTTATTATTATTATTGTTGTTTTTTACTACTATTATTAGTATATTTAATGTTGCAAATGATAATAATGATTATAACAATACCCTTATTATTATTATTTACTATAAGATTAATGTATGTGTCACCAAGCAGGTTCCCTGATTCCAGCATTAGAGAGAGTTCCACTGCTAAAGGAAGACTAAAACCAAAGTATAATCAAAAAGTTTTATTCTAAAACAGTGTTAAAAAAATATAAAAAGAACTGTCTTTGCTGTTCAGAAAACAGTCGCTCCCACCAACTGGAGCTCTGGTGCGTTCTCTTTACTGTCCTGCAGGGGCCTCCCTGATGTCCTTCAGTCTCTGGTGCTTTTAGAAATCTCCAGGCTAGGGCCCAGCCCCCCTCGTCTGGGCTCAGTCACGGATTGCGTCTGCTCCAGCTCGTCATCAGTCGGGGTGGGCCGCTGCCCCGCTCCTCTTCCCTCTCTGGCTCCGGTTCTGCCGCTGCGAGGAAAACACAAGACAACACCTCAGGGGGGCATTCACTTCCCTCCCAGAATCCACAGGCACGCAGGAAATAGCCACAATATTTCACGTCCCTTCACTTAGCTGTTTGGCGGGCGTTGAATGATTCTGATGTCACGGCTGGATCCTTCCGCGGCGTCCTCTGATCTCTCCCAGGAGATAGAAAGCGTCGGTACCGCAACCCAACGTGGTTCCAGGAACGCGCGTCCCGCTGCTGCCTGGTTACTCTGCGGCTGCTTTGCTCCGTGACTCTCTCCTTCCGTCGCACACCTGTCAGTGTCCTTATATCCAGTCCCAATCCCCCAATTGTCCAATCCCAAGCCGCATCAGTCCGTGATTATGAGCTGCACAGCTGCTCTCAATCAGAAGTTCATTTTCCGTGCTCATAACAGGAAAACACCAATCCATGCAAATAAACAAGCAAACCTCTCAGAAAAGAAAAACATGCATTAATAATTGGATCAAAACGACATGCAATTGATAATTAAAGGAAAACCAACTTCTGCACAGTAAAGGAGCACTGCATAAACTGTCCCAACTTTGACACCCCTCCCCCTTCTTAAATACAGGTCGCCCCGACCATCTATTAGTCACCATACCTCGCTGGTGGACGCCCAAAATTTGTTCGTCTGGACTGTCGTAAAGGGGCCCTATTTTGGTCATCCCTAGGGGCTGCTGGATTCACTGGGGGGTCAGGTACGTTACCCTCAGTCTGTGCAGCTAAGGGTTGGGTATACTCTGCAACCAACCCTGGCAGCCACCATGTTGGAGGGGGCAATCCAGTTGGTGGTTCTGTCCGTGGAACCTCACGTCCTTGTGGCAGGTCTCCTGCATCATCTGGCGACACATTCAAAGGGCATAATCTGAGGTTATTACGATGAACCGTTCGTGTGGGTGCTTCCTTACCCTCAGGCCTCAGAACATAAACTGGGAGACCCTCTCTTAGCTGTGTCACCACCACGTATGGTTCTGGAGTCCATCTTTGGCCCAATTTGCCCTTTGCTCTCCGACAGAAATTGCGAATCAGGACTCGTTCCCCTGGGAGAATTGGTAGCGTTTTAGTCCTTCGGTTATAATGGGTCTGATCTTGTGTTTGCCGCTGTTGGATGTAACCTTTCGCAGTCTGGTAGGCAAAATCCAAAGTTTTTTTGTGATGCCTCACCCAACCCTGCAAGGTACAGTGTTCTGTGGTAGGACCCAGGCCTGTAATCCAGTCGACTGGGAGTCTGGCATGCCTTCTGAAAACCACATAGTGCGGAGTCAACCTGGTGGCACTATGGACAGTGCTGTTGTAAGCCTGAAGAAGAGCAGGTAATCGGTCTGGCCATTGGGCTTGGTCTGTTTCTGTAAGGGAGTTCAACAGGTTCAACAATGTTTGATTGAATCTTTCACAAGCCCCATTGCCTTGTGGGTGGTATGCTGTGGTACGGCTTTTCTTACACCCGTACAGCTGACAGAGTTCTTGGAGAAGCGCAGATTCAAAGGCAGCCTCCCGGTCTGTCAAGATGCGTTCTGGGCACCCAAATATCTGGATCAGGCTGCTGTACAGAGCTTGAGCTGTGGTATTAGCTGATTGGTCCCTGGTTGGAGCTGCAACGGCATACTTTGAAAACAAATCTGTTATCACCAGGATGTAAGGGTATCGGTCCTCAGGCCGTCCCAAGCTTAAATAATCCATCCCCACTACCTCAAATGGATAAGAGGTCTGGATGGGTACCAACGGGGCTCTCACCTCAGGTCCGGCTTTGGAAAAGACGCACACTGGACAACTCTCTGTCCATTCCTTCACCTCCTCCATCATCCGGGGCCAATAGCAACGTTGTCGTAAAGCTGCCAGAGTCTGTGCGCCGCCAGGATGTTCCATTTCATTATGATACTGCCTCCACACCTCCTGAGCCTCTCCCTTTGGAATGAGCACTTGGAAAAGCTTTTGGTTGGGGTCGGTACCTGTCTGTGTCCGTCCAACCACGCCGTCCTTGATCACCAGGTCCTCCCACTCCCTTAACAGCTGTTTCACAAAAGGTGATGCATCCGGAACCTCTGGTCGGGACACGTGATGTTCCTTCCACTGACGCACTTGAGCAAGGTCAGGATCACGGGCCTGACGTTCCATCCAGCTCTCCTCCTGGTCCCTCCTGACCTGAGCCACTCGAGCCACTTCGTGGTCCTGCAACCGGGAGAGAGCATCAGCATTTTTATTTTGTACCCATGGGCGATATTTGATGGTATATTTGAAATTCGCCAGCTGGGCCACCCATCGTTGTTCCACGGCTCCAAGCCGTGCAGTTTCAAGGTGCACCAAAGGGTTATTGTCTGTAAAAACTGTAAACTCAGCACCATACAGGTAGTCCTTAAACTTTTCAGTCACAGCCCATTTTAGGGCCAATAGTTCCAACTTAAATGAACTATAATTCTGATTGTTCCTCTCTGCTGGATGGAGACTACGACTGGCATACGCGATCACCCGTTCCTTGCCTCCTTGGACTTGGGCCAAAACTGCCCCCAGACCAGAAAAACTGGCATCAGTGTACAGCCTGAACGGTTGTGTAAAATCTGCATATGCCAGAACTGGTGCTTGGACTAAGGCCTCTTTCACTCTGTCGAATGCGCATTGACATTCTGGGGACCAAATGACAGGATTAGTTCTTTTGTCATGACTAGTACCATGGGTTAATGCATACAGGGGTGCTGTCAGTTTAGAGAAGGCTGGAATAAAACGCCGGTGGTACCCAGCGAAGCCCAGGAATGATTTAACCTGTTTTACCGTCTGAGGTATGGGCCAGTCTTCTACGGCTGCTGTCTTGGCTGGATCTGTGGCCACTCCTTCTTCACTAATCACATGTCCCAGATATGTTACCTTCCTTTGGAACAAGTGGCACTTGCTGGGCTGCAACTTCAATCCATGTTGGTGGAGTTTGTTAAACACTTCGCTCAGGTGGCGCACGTGGCTGTCAAAATCAGCAGAAAACACAACCACATCATCCAAATAAATTAACAAAGACTCATTTACCATGTTTCCCAGACAACGCTGCATCAGCCTCTGGAATGTGGCAGGAGCATTGCACAAGCCAAAAGGCATCCGTTCAAACTCGTACAGGCCTACAGGCGTAGTAAAGGCAGTCTTCTCCCGATCAGTTGGGTCCATCTCCACTTGCCAGTAACCACTTGCAAGATCTAAAGTGGAGTACCATTTAGCGGCTTTTAGTCCAGTCAGGGATTCTTCAATACGGGGCAAGGGGTACGCATCCTTGTGGGTCAGGGCGTTCAGCCTCCTGTAATCCACACAGAAGCGCCAGCTTCCATCCTTCTTTTTCACCAATACAATTGGTGCAGCCCATGGGCTTGCGCTCTCCCTCACAATCCCACCGTTGATCATGTTTTGTAGTAGGGCTCGTAGGTCAGCATAAAGACTTGGTGGGACAGGTCAATACCTTTCGCGACTTGGCAGCGCCGCTCCAGTTGGAATTTGGTGCTTCACAACCCCAGTGCGGCCAAAATCCTCATCATGACTGGAGAACACCTTGGCCCATTCTTGCAGCAGACCGGTCATCGCTGTCTGTTGGTCGACTGTCAGACCATCTCCCCGTAATGACATAACAGGATGTAACTTCAGGTCATCAGCTGCAGCTACAACCCCTGACCGGCTCACCGACACTTCCACCACATCCGGTTCCACTGTGTGGAGAACCAATTCTTGTTCCCCCTTTATGTCATCTTGTGCCACCTCCAGCACTTGGGCCAAGGGCTGACGCTGCGGGACTTCAACTGGATAAGGGTTAGGATTGAAGACCTTACAGGGCACCTTCCCACCTCTCAATGTGGCCAATGTTTTCCCCACACACCACTCTGTGTCACTGTCTCTAAGAGGTTCCACAATCACATCACACGATTGGTTAGTTGCTCCATCAGTTACCTGTGCCCATATAATCATTTCTGACTGGGCCGGGATGAGGACTGGTGGTTGAGGTGGTAGTTTCGCCACACCATGGTAGGGTGGACGAGGGTTCTTGGTGGCAACCCGACGGCACTCCACAAATGCTTGGGTCCATATCTGCCCTTCTGGGGGGTTTATGGTTGTTTTGAACGCCGCCAGCCCCGGGTGACTTCTCTGTGTGAGGACAGACCAAACAGCTTGAATAATGTTCATACCCAGGATACCCCTATTGGGTCCCAGGCAGTCATCCTCAACAATATTTACCCCCTTTTCAGGCACCTGCACCTTCCCTACTTGGCAGTCCACAAGGGCGTAGCCTATATAGGGGATCTTCAGGCCATTTGCAGCTCGCAACATCAACCAAGGGAGGTGGCCAGGGCTGGTGACGCTGGTCCCCTCCAAGTACTTTGTAAACATGCTTTTGCTTAACATAGTCACTTGAGAACCAGTATCAAGAATGAAGGGAATAGAGTGACCGTTCATTTTAACAGTAACATCAGGGCACTCACCGACCAGAGTAGATGTGGACTGGGTCACCACTGGGGTCGCGGGCTCATCCTGAGTGACAGCCCCCACAAGTTGGCCCTCGATCATGGGGGTGGGGGTGGGGGGGGGGGTGTTAAAAATCCTGCAGCCTGGATGTATAAGTATCCTTATCTCTGGGGTTAATGAGCTGCAGCTCTCGTTTGGGCTCCCCTTCTAAAGCACCGGTAATAAAATCGGCTTGCTGCTGGGGACTCAGCCCCTGAGCTTCCACCTGAGCCCTCCATTCCCCAGATTTAGCTTGTTGACCATCAAATTTAGGAATCCAAGCAGCCCCCATAAACCATGGTAAGAAAAACTGTGCAGTAACCGGTGAGGATGTACTACTCTGAGCAGTATCCATTGTTCAGCTCTTTTTCTCTTTTTTTTCCTTCCAAATCCTTTAACAGTGGAGCTGGAATCCTGCCAACAACGCCAAATTAATGTCACCAAGCAGGTTCCCTGATTCCAGCATTAATGAGACTTCCACTGCTAAAGGAAGACTAAAACCAAAGTATAATCAAAAAGTTTTATTCTAAAACAGTGTTAAAAAAATATAAAAAGAACTGTCTTTGCTGTTCAGAAAACAGTCGCTCCCACCAACTGGAGCTCTGGTGCGTTCTCTTTACTGTCCTGCAGGGGCCTCCCTGATGTCCTTCAGTCTCTGGTGCTTTTAGAAATCTCCAGGCTAGGGCCCAGCCCCCCTCGTCTGGGCTCCGTCACGGATTGCGTCTGCTCCAGCTCGTCATCAGTCGGGGTGGGCCGCTGCCCCGCTCCTCTTCCCTCTCTGGCTCCGGTTCTGCCGCTGCGAGGAAAACACAAGACAACACCTCAGGGGGGCGTTCTCTTCCCTCCCAGAATCCACAGGCACGCAGGAAATAGCCACAATATTTCACGTCCCTTCACTTAGCTGTTTGGCGGGCGTTGAATGATTCTGATGTCACGGCTGTATCCTTCCGCGGCGTCCTCTGATCTCTCCCAGGAGATAGAAAGCGTCGGTACTGCAACCCAATGTGGTTCCAGGAACGTGCGTCCCGCTGCTGCCCGGTTACTCTGCGGCGGCTTTGCTCCGTGACTCTCTCCTTCCGTCGCACACCTGTCAGTGTCCTTATATCCAGTCCCAATCCCCCAATTGTCCAATCCCAAGCCGCATCAGTCCGTGATTATGAGCTGCGCAGCTGCTCTCAATCAGAAGTTCATTTTCCGTGCTCATAACAGGAAAACACCAATCCATGCAAATAAACAAGCAAACCTCTCAGAAAAGAAAAACATGCATTAATAATTGGATCAAAACGACATGCAATTGATAATTAGAGGAAAACCGACTTCTGCACAGTAAAGGAGCACTGCATAAACTGTCCCAACTTTGACATATGCGTTTAATTACTTATCTTATCTCATACACATGAAGGCATCATATTATAGCTACTCACACACACATCTATGGGTGCACTAAGGTTTGTCTCATGGAACGTACATGGAGCTGGCTCTAGAGAGAAGAGATTAAAAATTTTTGATCAGCTAAAGAGAGTGCAAGCAGACGTAATATTGTTCAAAAGACTCATAGATCTGCCACATCCGCAGATGAACTTAAGACACCTGAGTTTCCCAGCATGTTCTCTGCCTGCTATAACTCTAGGCAAAGAGGTGTGGCTATTTTAATACACAAAAACATCAATTTCACAGTATTGGACACAGTCTCTGATCCAGAGAGTAGATTTATAATGTTAAAAATATCTGTACAGAACTAACGCTTATGTATTGTCAGAATATACTGTCCAAATATTGATGACCCTCCATTCTTTCATAATTTTTTCTCTGTACTTTCCGAACACTTGGACTGTCCACTTATACTTGGAGGTGATTTTAATTTTTGGATGAATTCTTTAACAGACAGGCTCAGTACAGCTGGGACTCAGCGCAATTGGCAATCCACTAACATAGTTAAACCTTACTTTTGTTAAATAAATCAGTTGTTGAACCCCCACTCCTCTGTTTGGTCTCCTTTCTTATTACAGCCCACCACTTCCAGTCTGGGTTGTAACAATCTGCAGACAGATTTCTGAGTATCTCCTCGTTTGGTATACAGATCCTCACTGAGCCATGTACTGTGAACAAATAGTTTCTCCATGATATTATCCAGCAAGGTCCCGTTTTTGTCAAAACAAGGGTGAGGTAATGAAAAAATGGAAATATTTCATTAAATTAACATTTAAATTATTTATATGCATCATTAAAAAAAACATGTTTTGAAATATATAAAGTGCACCAAACTTTACTCAGTCCATTCAACAATTCTAAATGGACAATTATGTAACTCATCAATTAATTATTTGAAAGGATAATTTGTCAATTAAATACTGAAAAAAATAAACAATACATTAATGAGGCAAGAACTTCTCTCTCTCTCTCTCTCTCTCTCTCTCTCTCTCTCTCTCTCTCTCTCTCTCTCTCTCTCTCTCTCTCTCTCTCTCTCTCGAAGCCCCACTCTAAGGGAGTTTGCAGTGTATTAGTGAGTCATATATTGTACAACCACAGTCATAAAGTTTTCAATCAGTAGTTTTATTTCAGTATGTATTTTTCCAGTATCACAAAAAATGTAATTTTATATGGTTAAAACCATCTAGCTTATGTGCACTTTTTAAAACACTGCCCAGCAAACATTCGGACGTTTAATGACAGTTGAACGGTCACAACTGCAAAATACCTGAAATTAAGAAAAATTAACATGACATCTACTGCATTTTCCTTGCCCGGACTCGAACCTGTAACCTCCGGGGCGAGAGTCACCCGCTCTCCCAGCTGAGCTATGCCAGCAACTACTGAATATCAGACTTTTTTATATAGATAGAGGGTAAAGTGCGGGGTAAACTAACCAATCAGAGGACAGAGAAGATCTGCCACAGGCCACGCCTCCAGAGTGCCAAAAGCCCTTACAGCCGAGCGAGCAGGAGTCAGAAATCGAGCGCGCAGAGAGGCTGCCGAGCGCGCACAGAGGCTGCCGCGCGCGCACGTTTTCCTCTGCCGTGTGCTCGTTGACAACGCGCGCACGCAGGTTTGTCACTTGTGCACATCCTTGTGCGCTCACAGACACAGTTTGCTCCCTCTCAGTGCACAAATGACCTCTCGCCATGTATATTTCCGCTCACGAGTCCCGTTCACACGCGCGCTGTGGACCCAATGCGCGTGCACGGGTTGTGGCACGCTTTAAACGCCATACAGGAAGCCCTTAAATCCATGACGACTAGGAAAGCTCCAGGTCCAGACGGGTTCCCAGTAGAATTCTACAAAGAATTCTGGATCATTCTGGCTCCAACATTTTTCAGAATGGTGAGGGAAATCGAAGAGAGCGGCAGATTACAGCCAAACATGAATTCAGCCAATATTAGTCTCTTGTTAAAACCAGGCAAAGACCCAGCATTTCCAACCAGCTATCGCCCAATTTCTCTTATTAATGTTGATCTCAAAATAACTTGTAAAGCCCTGGCCAAAAGATTAGAGAAGGTAACCCCCTTCATAATACACCCTGACCAAACTGGTTTCATTAAGGGTAGACAGTCATCCACAAACTCACGTAGATTATTTAATTTGATAGATTTCTCTTGCAGTAGAAACATAGAAACTAGTATATTATCTCTAGATGCAGAAAAAGCTTTTGATAGAGTTAACTGGAAGTTCTTATTTGCAACTTTACATAAATTTGGTTTTGGGAACTTCTTCATAAACTGGCTACAAACATTATACAGTTCACCAACAGCACGGGTCAGGACGAACGACCAAATATACGCTAGCTTCTGTCTTCAGAGGGGGACCAGGCAGGGATGCCCACTCTCCCCCTCACTGTTTGCTATCTTTATCGAACCACTAGCAGCAGCAATTAGGCAAACAACAAATATTAAAGGGATAAAGTGTAAGAAAATAGAACATAAGATCAGTCTTTATGCAGATGATGTTTTACTCTTTCTCCAGAATTCTCAATCCTCTCTCTCCCATTCAATAGAACTGATAAACTCTTTTTCAAGAGTTTCATATTACTCTATAAACTGGTTAAAATCCACAGTTCTGCCAAATAATTTCTCATTTGTCAATTTGCTTAATACACAATTGGAGTCAGGGAATATCACATACCTGGGAATTAATATCTCTCCCAAGTTAGCAGATCTAACCAAACTAAACTACATCCCTGCTTTCGTTCTTTTTTAAACACAGAAACAGTTTTGTTTACCTGTTTGTACCTACGGTTTCGCCGAACAGCTGCCGGCTTCTTCAGGCTGACGCTGATGGTGGCGCGTCACTTCCTTCTCCGTTTATCTGCGGGCAGCAGAGGACGTTGTCGCCCTCTACTGCCCGCTCTCCCCTCTCCGACGATGCAGTCCCATGCGTGGTCCAGCGTGTAAACTCCGTCGTCCCTGTTCATGGTCCCACATCCACGTCTCTTTATCTCTATTGCTTCCTTGATCCATCTTTTGTATTTTTGTTGACGGAGTTTACACGCTGGACCACGCATGGGACTGCATCGTCGGAGAGGGGAGAGCGGGCAGTAGAGGGCGACAACGTCCTCTGCTGCCCGCAGATAAACGGAGAAGGAAGTGACGCGCCACCATCAGCGTCAGCCTGAAGAAGCCGGCAGCTGTTCGGCGAAACCGTAGCTACAAACAGGTAAACAAAACTGTTTCTGTGTTTAAAAAAGAACGAAAGCATGGATTTACAAAGACACAGCAAGAACACACCTAAGATAAACTACATCCCACTTTTAAGGAAAGTGGAAGATGATCCTGCAAGATGGAAATCCTTACCAATATCACTCATGGGGAGAGTTGCTACAATTAAAATGATGGTCTTACCCAGAATAAATTACTTATTCTCGATGATCCCAAACAAACCATCAGCTGACTGGTTTAAATCTCTGGACTCCTCAATTACTAAATTCCTTTGGCAGGATAAACCTCCACGAAATAGCTAAGGCCTAGTTCACACGTAGCCGGGGTTTTTTGAAAACGAATATCCACCCCTCCAAAAACTTGCATCCACACCACCGCGTTTTAAAAACAAACTCTGTCCACACGTACCCGGATAAATACGTTGTTAAGGACATGCCAGACCTGTAGGCGGCAGTACTTCCCCCGTTCTTAACCTCGTCCTTCGTCTGTGGTCTTCCGCAAGGAGCAGTAATTCCGCTTGCAAAAACAAACAAGCAGAAAGCACTTGGACAATTGATGGATCGGGTAGTGACAGAGCGCAGCTCTGAAGGCTTCCATGATGCCGGCTAGTGTAAACACAGGTCGCACACGTGATGTCAGCATTTTTTGTCGCGGAAAGTGACGTTGCGGACCTTAAAACTCCGGCTTTGTCCGTCCACACGCAGACACCCAAAACGGAGAAAACGCAGATCTTCACTTTGGCCGGAGTTTTTAAAAAGATCCGTTTTCGTGTGAAAAAACTCCGTTTTCGTGTGGATGACAGGCCAAAACGTAGAGAAATATCTACGTTTTGGCAGATCCCCGGCTACGTGTGGACAGGGCCTTAAAAACACTTCGGAAGACCAAAGAAAGAGGAGGTCTGGATTTACCCAACTTTTATTATTATTTCTTAGCCAACAGGCTGCAATATATACCAAGATGGTTGCAAGATAACCCACTAGATGAGTCCTGGTTAGATATAGAACAGACACTTTGCAATACAATAGAGCTTTCAGACTTACCATTTATTAGCTCAAGCATAAGAAAACATGAAAGCTTCAAAAGTATTAGTATCAGCACCTTTCTGACAGCATGGTGGGAGTATCTTAAAATGACAGAGTCTTCACTAGTACCATGCAGTCGCGCACCTATCTGGAATAATCCTGACTTTTTGCAAAATAACAAAATGATGAACCTTCCGGACTGGAAAAACAAAGGAATCCTATACCTGGAACACATACATGAAGGATTGGACTTCATCCCATTTAATCAAATTGTCTCCCAATTTGGAATGGATAAGAATAGCTTTTTAGAATATCACCAAATTAAATCTGTAGTCAAACAAAAATTTAAGCTCAATAAAATAGAATTACAAACACCACCAAGGGTATATGACTTTTATAATCTCAAACCCCCCAAACTACTGTCTAAAGTATGTAAGACACTGTCCAAAATAGATAAAATTGCAATCCCTATTGAAAAATGGGAGGTGGATCTATCAGTTAGCTTTGACCAGGACTTCTGGTCCCAAACTTGTTTAAAAACTTTTAAAATGATCAGACACCCCAATTTACAATTAATTCAGTACAAAATTCTACACAGAGTACACTATACAGGTCATCGGATGTTCAAGATGGGGTTTGTGTCGTCTGACACCTGTACACACTGCACAAACAACATTCCTGACAATTACATTCATGCACTGTGGTCCTGCCCACCTGTCCAGGAATTTTGGGGTAGAGTATGTGAGGATCTGTCAAAATGTCTGAAATGTCATATCCCAACGTCCCCCTCTCTTTGTTTACTGGGACAGCTGCACGATGTCCCGATTGCAACATCATTGGTTCACGTGGTTCTGACTGCCATAAGAAAACTATCCTCTTGAATTGGAAAAATAGAGAAACTCTCTGCATTAACCAGTATAGAAATCTTTTGTTAGATCATATTGCACATGATTTAGCCTCTGCTTCCACTTCAGATCAATCTCTTTGGGCTCCTTTGATCGGTTCCATCATATAGCGATGATGGGGGACCGTTGATGTTGTCCTGTGGGATGATGTGGATGGGAGGGGTGGAGGGTCTGAGTTTGGAGTATCCGGATGTTCCCTGGAGGTGGGTTCACTGGGGGTGTCTGGGACTGGGGGGCCGTTCCCCCACTCTGGAGGTGCTTGGGTTGCCTCGAGGGGTGGACTGCTGGCGGTCGTGAGTGGGGTCCCTTGGAGGTCTTGGCGGCGGCCATGGGTCACTGCCTGGCGGCTGCAATTCCCCTGGGCGGGTCTGGGTAGGGGCCTGGGGGCCCGGGGTGTGGGGGTGGCCGGCCCCATGTGGGGATCTGGGCGGGGCCTTGGGGGCCGGGTCCTGACATGTATGCTGCCGGGAAGAAGGCAGGAACATGCAGCAGTGCCTGGCCCGGGTTCAGGGGCCTCATGTAGACCTTGGCTCCTCTGCTGTTCCATCACAGGGGAGGGGGAAGTCCAGGAGGGGGAGGACCCAACCTTACCTGGATGTCTTATGTCTTATATATTCTGGAAGTTGTGCAAATGCAGGGATGGGCATAGATTTTATGCTGGGCTGGGGCTGGGTTGGTGCCCTCGGACTCCGTGGGGCTCTGTAATGCTGCTGCTTTGGGCCCTGGCAGGATGGACTGGGGTCTCCATGCCCTTGGTGGCAATTTGACAACAGAGGTGCCTATTGGGGCTGTTGGGGGAGCTGGCTCCCTGGAGGGCTAAGCCCAACCAGCCGTTCCTCCCCATCCCCGCATATTTCTCTCCTCCCGCTCCCTCACATTATCACACAAACATACACATAGGACCTTGGGGGGTGGACAAGTCAGGGAGTGCGGGTATGGACCCCATTTCCACATTCCTGTGGCAACCTGCCCCCCAATTTTATTTGCACCTTATACACTTCCACCGACGACATTCCACGCAAACACACACTTGGGGCCTTGGGAGTGAGCACATTCAACGGCATTTGGCAGGGGGATTTCTCAGCCTCCTCCTGAGTGCCGGTGCCCACTTCCAATTTTAAACTGCACTTAGACACCGAGGTCTGTGGGTGCAAGTGGGGTGGTGCGGAGGCATCCGCTGGCATAGGCCAGACAATGCCTGCACTGCCCGCTCACCACAGCCATGGAATACACCTCATCAACACACAACACTATATTGGAGCAGGCGGAGGGAGACTAGGGATCTTTGCACACCTCTGTTGTTGCTTGGCTTCCTGGGGCTGGAGACTAGGAGGGAGATCTGGCCGTCTGGTTGGGGTCTGGGTTGGTGGGTTGCTGTGCTCGGCGTTGGGCGGGGGAGCCTGCTCATCGGCACCCCAGCAGAAAGGGTCAAACTCTGGTAACCGGTGATGGTTGTACCCAGTGTGCAGCAGTACCCGGACCTGAGTGAATAAGGTGTGTATGGGGAGCATGAGTGGGTGTCCGGCATGCATTTTTGTAAGTCTTTGGTTGTATGTGTATGTGTGAGCATGAGGGAGGGAGTGTGTGACTGTGTTTGTGTATGACTGTATATGTCAGGTGGGGCCTTTGACTCCTACCCTCTCCTGGGACCTCCTTTGATTATATAGATCTTTGTCTCCCCTCCCCCTGCCACACCTGGTGTGGGGTGTGGTGCCTTGGTCTGCCTGAGTATTCATGGCTCCCGGGTCAGGGGGTTTAAGATCTTTGGCGCCTGCCTGGTCAGTCCCGGTGACTGCCTGGTGGGGTCTGGGTCCGTGGGCTCTGCTGGGTCCCTGGCGGGGGTGGTCGCCCCTGGGTCCTGGGTCGCTGGGTCCCGGGCTCGGCGGTGGGTAGGCGGCGGGCAGGCCTGTGGGCTTGCCGCTGATATCTCCCGGGGCTCTGCCGGCTGCTGGTTGTGGCCCCCCGGGGCGATCCTCTGCGCCTCTCGAAGGGGACGGGGGGCCTTTCTGGTTGCAGTCCCCTTGGGGTTCCTGTGTTCTGGGGCAGCGCTTGGATCTCTGGGACTTGGAGCTCCCCCCGTCTCCTACTCGTCTTTGGGGGCAGATCTGTGGTCCCTCACACTCTCTATTGGACGCTCCTATAGAGAAACCTTGCATAAACAATCGAGTGTACACACACAGGTGCTCACACGGTGCTCTCAAAGTATGGGCTTGGGCACGTTCAACACTTGTCTCAAGGCTGTCGTTGCCACAAAATGCACTATGATTTATCGTGTGATTGTTCAGTTAAACAATGTTGATTTCATATTTCATCATCACGTTGACGCAGTGATAGCTTGCTCCTGATGTATTGTTGTGTCCCATTTTTTTCCTGCTCTTCTCTTTCTGCAGGTCTAGAAGCAGACTCTTGTTCATTATTGTTTATTTTTGTGGACCCCCCCCCCCCCCCCCCCCCCACTTGTCATTTCCTTTCTCTTTCACCTCTGTCTCCGTGTCTGGTCGGAATTACAAAGCATTCAAAAACAATATCAATAACATTTGAAGTATCAGGCGTGACATTTAAAGCAGACGCTTTGATGCTCCACCTGGGAATAAATCTGTAAGCCTTGTTACCGACATTCAGACATCAATTCTGTTTGCTTCACAGCCAGACAGGACACGGTTAGAAAAAAAAAAAGTTACCCAACAAAGTCAAAAATGTAAAAAAATAAAAATGAAAGTAAAGTTAATTTTAACTGATGCAGCATTCCTGAACCTGCATTTTATAAATTTATTTATTTATCTTTCGTTTCAATGTTATGATCCTGTTGTGGATGTAATACTTTATGGCAACCCAGTCTCTGCCTTTCAGAGCTGCCGGCTCTGCTTGGATGCAGGAGTCACATTCCTTTTTGCCAGGTACTTTTTAGCTTGTTATGAAATGAAGCAAGTGCCGCTCAACAGCCTTGACTTCATCATCTGTCCACTTGCACCTTGCCTTCCCAGCTGTCATAAACGGAAACAAAAATATATATATATCTCAATGCGAATGTAAGATAAGAGAGAAAATATTCTAGTTTATAATGTGAATACAAAATGTTCTTAAACCTTAGTTTCTGCTGGAGCACTTTAAAGGCGCAATAAGCACAATTCATTACAAAATGGCTATGTGAAGGATTAGAGATGTAATTTCATCTGGAGTACAGCATGAAGTCACACTCCCTCTTTCTGTGTTGATCTCCAGCCATAGACTTTGGTTTGGTTTACAGGCAGTGCACAACAGCACACCTAGCAATGAAAAGATATTGCTTAATGCTCCTTTAAGGATGCTTGGGATGAACCATTTGAAGTGCTGTGCTCTGCTGGGAATCAAAGAAGATGAAACAGATTATGATTAAAGCTCTCAATAGTGTCATGCTTGAAAAGAATAAACATCTCTATTGATAACAAGTATATTCACCTAAAATATTTTGTATATGGGTGCTTTTACCCTTTCTTGGTGCAGTGTTGCTGATGTTTTTGCTGTCTAGGGTGGTTGAGGCAGAAGTGTCCTCCATATTGTCCAGGGTGGTTGAGGCAGAAGTGCCCTCCATATTGTCAAGGGAAGCTGGGTAAAGTGTGTGGCTTTGGTTCCCAGATTTCTTGGTTCTTGAGCCTTTGAAAAGTAACAGTGAAATATGAGAATTAATGCATGCAACGGGTTTGTTTGCTTTTTTGTTTGCATTGTAGACAAAGTCAGCATTGGGCAGGGTGTAATTTTACATTTGATATGAATATTTTACATGTGAACATAATCTACTAATAATAGTCATCAATACTCAGGCATCTCCCTAGGAACACATTACTTGCGTGCACTACCTCTCAACTTGTGTGCCTAATCTCAAAGAAGTGGACCTCCTAATCCTTATATTTAATATTTGCCTTTGTATAGCTTATTTTTGCATTTTGCCAGACTTCAATGTATCTAGATATTTTAGTACCATTTTAATGAATGGTGTCTACCATTCTGTCTATCTTATATACTGCTGTCCCTTAAGCCCATCTAACATGACTATCAGGACCCTATTAACTATCTCCAGTCTCATAACTTAAAGATATTATCACACACTGGGCAAGTCAAGATACCTTTGTGTTGTTGAGGGTCAGTGATGGTTTCTCCACTGGAATCATCATAACTTGTAACTACTTCATCTTGTTGGGGAAAAATAGTGAAGACAAAATATTTATATTAGAATCTGCTGAACATTCACAAATGTTATATTCAAAGCTAACTGTGTTTCAAAAAAAAAAGAATTCACCATCAGGATTGATTTCGATGTCATCCAAACCTTTCCCCTGAAGGTCAGACAGTTTTCCTTTCTCCATTGCAATCAAGTTTACTGACTTTTGCAAGCTGCAGGGTACTCTCTGGAAGCCGGTAGAATTCTCGATGGACACGGATGTCGTGTCCGAGAAAGGTGGCAAGTTGATCCATTTCATTTTCTTTTAGATTTAGTACTGTGGACAAAGTAGCAACTTGTTTCCGCAATCTTGTTGAGGTAAGGGCCTCTGGGTACTTTGCACCACATTTATTTGAATACTTGCGAAAGCAGTCAGAGCCTCTGTAATGGCAAAGGACACCTGGGCGTGCAAACAAGTACACATTCTCTGTGCGGACTTGACACTCACTTCTGGCTTTTGTGAGGAGCTCCATTGCAGCGATCATGTCAAGTGTGAGAAGCACAGGTACCATTCTTGACCTTTTACCACAAATCTCAACTCTGTCAAAGTGCTTTGCAAGTTTCCTTTCAAACTCAGTTAGGCCGATCATAATGTCAGGATTCAACTCTGTGCGATTCCAGGATGTAAAAACCTGGAGGTCCATTTTTGAAACTTCTCCTTGCCCTTTTCTGTTAAATAGCACTACCTGCGTCAAAGTCACTTGAGCAAGATTTCCGAAGGTTATGCTGTTGGGTTTTTCCTTCAGGTCCTTCATGTACATTGCAGACTTAGTAGCAAGAAACTTGTGCAGCAGTGACACATCCTGTGTAAATGGCAAAATCTGTGGTATTCCATTTGGCTTGTTGAAGTGTACCCAGGGACGAAATTTTGATTTCAGAAGTGGGGGGGACACAGCAGGCTTGTGCGGATTTGGGGTGGGGGGTGTTATGTAAAGACCCCTTGACACGTCACGTGCCCATCTCAATAATTTTTCCATTCTCTCTCTCTCTCTCTCTCTCTCTCTCTCTCTCTCTCTCTCTCTCTCTCTCTCTCTCTATATATATATATATATATATATATATATATATATCAAAGTTAAAAAATGTACAACTCTATTATTATTTTTATTTACTATCATTATTGAAGTGCAGTTTTGGCTGTTGACAATGGATAGGCCATTGTATTTATTGTTTTGGGTCTTTTTTTTATTGTTTTTGGTGCAACATTTTCTAACAGGGAGTGAGATTCCTTTTTTATTCAATTTTTGCTTGTTATTTTTATTCATTTAGAAGTTCTGGTTCTGGACATTTCAATGTTAAATGAAGGTTTATTTGTTGCATTTTAAAGGGTGTTCTTGCATTATTATGATATATTAACATTATATTAGTGGTTATTTTGGTCTAGATAATGTTGACAATATCGTTTATCATCAACAATTTGTTGGACAAAATATCGTCCAGCAAAATTTGTTACTTTCCCAGGCCTAGTCAAAAGTATAAAAATTATTTATACATAAACGGTCCTCCTGAGATCTGGCCGTTTGTTCATTTGCTGTGTTAGAGGACATGCTGAACTAATGTTTTACACATGATCATCACCCTAACATTTGAGTGTATAAAAACATATTAAATATGTTTTTTTCCCTTAAAAGTGTTTAAACAGTTGTTGCATTTCAACACACAAAAAATAAATGGAAAAAATAAGATAAATCTAATGAAAAGTGTACGTCTTTGACATTAAGCTTAAAAAAATCTGTTGACGATGATGATACTGTTCATTTTTCAGAGCTTTTTAATGTGAACATATACATTGCAATAGATAAGTTTACAATAAAGTTAAATGATAAAAGTTTAGAAGTTACACTTCTACTACTACTAGTAATAATAATTATGATGATGATAATAATAATAATAAAACAATAATTATAATAATACGAATGAATTGTGTCTGAGGAGTCAGTTATGTGGAGGAGATGAGTTTGTAAAAGTTAGTTTTGAGTATGTTTGTGAAGGAGGAGGTGAGTCTGAGCTTAATGCAGGGGTGTCACATGTTCCAACTTACGTTTTGACTTTGAAAGAAGTCTCTTATATCCACTTTTCGTTTTCTTGACATGCTGCCTCCTGGCTGTGCCTAACTACCAAAGACTCACAAATGAACACTTATTCAAATGTTATGTAATGGAAGCTGAGCTGAGCTCTGATATTACACAGCGTCTAGTTGACGATGTGACTCAGTACCGGTGTTCCCTAGCGGCTCCAAACTAGCAAAACAACGTGAGCACGTTCTGACTGTTTACAACTTGAGTGACAGCAGCAACAGCCAATAATACGTTAGCAAGTATCAGCAGAGCCAATAGATTAGCTTTTGGGCGGGTCTAATAGTAAACCGGTTTCCGTTTCGGTCCTAGTGCTCAACCAAATCCATTTAATGGAGCGTAACATTGTTTTTGGACGGAAAAAAGTGCAGGGGACTAAAACTGCCTTTTGAAAAAGTGGGGGGGACATGTCCCACCCGTCCCCCCCCAAAATTACGTCCCAGAGTGTACCCAATGGAGCAGCTGAAATGGACTCTGACCACTTTTTTTCATACAGAGTGGCAAACTGCTTGGCTGACTCTGCAACATCATAGCGATTTGCAATGATGGCTTTACACTGCACAATGCTTGCAACTTTCGCCAAACTGTGTCCCAATTTCAAAGCCAAGGATGGGGTTTTATATGAGTTGCTCTCCAGCTCATAACCAGCAACAGCTCTGACTGCTTGTATGACATGGGGAAAGTTACTAGGCAAAACAAGGTCTTATGTGCTCTTCAAAGGTGTTATAGCTCTGGCGGTTATCAATAACCTTGCCATCTCTCATTTTTGGGCGTATGTAATCATTCCTTCTCTGATTTGGTTTCCTGCCATTGTACAGTGACTCACCAAGGCTAAGAATATTTCTTTCACTCATTACTACCAAGGAAATGTCATCCTAATTCATTTCACAAGCAATCGTCCATACAGCTTCATGAACTTGAGCAGGTTTCGGTAATTCCAGATGCATCCGTCTTTGCCCAGAGGGAGCTTCCTCATTAAATCTCTGAGGGCACCTTCTCACACGCCTCCAAAGGGAATTTCTTGCATATAGTCCTTGACAAAATTTGCAATGACGGAAGTCCTCAGATCCTGTTGCAGTAGTGGCGTCTTCCACAAGCAACCGTTTCTCCAACACCAGAGTTTACCACAGTAGCATTATGGTTGAAGTTTCCCCTCTTCTTAACCCTCTGGAGTCCATAGACGCGTATACGCGTCTTTTGAACAGGTCTGATTTGGGACGCTTTAGAAGCAAGACTCCGCCTCCCTGAGTTTCGGTTTCAATTCAGCTTTAAAAAGGAGATTATAAACAACACCCCAGTTTTTAAATTTTGTTAATAGGCAACGTAAAAGCAGAGTTATACTACACTAAAAAACAACCTATTTTTAGACACTCTGACAACTTGTCAAAACAGCAATTTAGTAATCCGTGAGAGGGAATGTGCTTGTGAACATAAAAAAAAACCACAAAAACATGAGATCCTTTTGCTGTTGGTGGAAGTCTCACATATTCAGTTGATAAAAACTATCATATAGCTGGGAGAGGCTGCACGAGTAACGAGTTGTGCGCAAAAAGGAGCCGCTTCGCGGTGAAAGGAGTGGCGCGAACGGAGTAACAACAAACAATTAGACAGATATTGACGGTAAACTTAATATTTTGGAGCGATCTGGACAGATATGTTGTCGCTGCAGTTTAGTAGGCTTTTATTAAGCTTATGTAAAGGATGATGAGAAGGATAAATGTCCACCAGGCAGTTCAGATAGTACGGCTGTTTTTTGAACTGGAAGCAGAGGAAGTGGACGGAGACTCACAGCCGGAGTCTGAGGCCAATAGCGAGGATGTTGATGATGATGTGGCAGATCCATCCTTCCTCATAGAAGAGTTGGGTCATGATGAGGTGGAGGTTGAAGGAAGAGATCCAGCTCCTCGGAGATCCAACAAGGAGTGGGCGGCGCCGCGCAGCTGTCAGATCTTGGCGTGAGACAGAGCCACTCCCCACTCCAAAATGCATGTTCATTATTGCCAAATTAATAAAACAAGTATAAATTCAGATAGTCCAGGTTTTCCTGAAAAAAATGATACCCCATAAGGCAATATTTATTGTTTTTATTAGAAAATAAAAAAGAAAAACCTAAATGAGTCAAAAACTGTGATTTACACCCTGGACCACAGAGGGCTAATATTTTTTTTTTTATTTGTTGTTTGCTATATTTAGTCATATTTTTTATAAATATACAGTCTAGATTACCATTCTACATTATAAAAAGCATTCATCATAAATGTTTGTTGGTTTCACAGTAAAATAAACAACCTTTTTCCAATTCGGATTTTATGTTTTTGAGTGATTTAAGGACTAATATGCAACCCCTTTATGTCATAATATAAAAATTAAGTATAAATTCATAAAGCCCAGGTTGTGCTGAAAAGATTGATACCACATAAAGCAGTGGTTATGGTTTTTATTTTGGAAATAAAAAGGAAAACTCTAAATTAGTCAAAAACAGCAAAATACACCCTGGACCCCAGAGGGTTTATAGAGCGCAACAAATCTCTTCTTTTGCAGGATCTTTTATCATAACTGAAGGCCCTTGCAACTTCCGGCACACTACCGTGGGCAGATTCAAGGTGTCTTGCCAATTTAGCAATGGCATTTTTACAATATAGACAGTATTGCTTCTTGTTGTACTTGCTTTGTCTTTCCGTGTTTGGCAAAGGTGTGACATTTGTGGAGCTGTCTTTTGGTGATGTGACCCCTGATGAATCAAAACTGCGGCTTGTTACCGAAGTACTGTGACTGCTACTTCTCAGTGACAAACTAAATGTTGTAGGTTTCTCTGAACTGGTGATCTTCCCTCTGTGTCCTGAAGCCGTCTCCTATGCCATGTCATTTAACATATTTTGGGGAACCACAGATTCTCTGATTTTTATGCCAACACTATGGAAACTTGTGTCACAGGAACTGCCACATGAATCTGGGACATAGTCTTTATCTTCATAATCCGTACAATCTGAGAATTCATCAGTAGAGATCTGAACGAAAATGGAGAAAAAGCATCTTTGTATTTATTAATAGCTAGAATGTCATTCCCCTTCCAGTAGCAGAACATTCTGCAATCCATGACTTGATGAAAATGCGTTCATGTAGTTAATATGCATAGTTACATAGCATAAACAATTTGAATGAAGAAGAAAAAGGCAGCTGGCTTACCTGCTCTGAGGTATCTGTCTGGTGAAAGGTGAGAACTCGAGATTTTTGTCTGGCCTTAAATGAAATGTAACTAACTCAATGTTTGTAAATATAATTCATTTGAATACTGTAACTCTAAATAATTACACAATTCAGTATACTGTTAAACAAATTAATAGTAGTTAAGAAATGAAAAACAATGCATTGTAACTTAAAGGAGCATGGGGCAGGATGAAGTAACGAAATTCATTAGCGATGCACTCTGCGCTGTGAGTAACTGCAGCCCGGCACAAGGGCGCGCACAAACTCTTCTTCACTAGAAAAAAAAAGTTTCACAGGGATGTACGGCCAGAGCGCGGCTCGAACAAGGCACCATGTCGAGCGATGAACTAAGTAACATTGTTACTTTAGTCTAATATTTGTAAAATTCCATGACAACATTAGCATTTTAATTTAGCCATGACACTCATGATGTAAAGCAAGTGCTCCTTCCTATGAAATATTCATAAGCCAGTTTTGTGACTGGCGAGCAAGACAGTAACATGATGCTACTTTATCAGCATAAGGCTTTGTGGCTGCAGGTGATTTCTGGTGTTTTTAGACAAATTACAGTTATTATTTTGCACTAAGCTTACTAACAAGCTAATGTTATTGCACTCTGCGCTGTGCGTAACTGCAGAGTAACTTTATACATAATGTAAGAACATCCAATTTCAAGTCACTGACATCGTTTGTGAAACCAATTTCATTACAGGACAGGCATCACAACAATGTAAATAAGAACATAAATATCAATGTTTAGTTCAAAAAAATGCATCAAACAAAATCATATCAACAAGACCTTCAGGGTAATGCAGTCATTTTTATCATTACTGTCATTGATTTTCAGGAATTCACATTGGAAGGAGTGGTGGAAGACAGTTCAGATGAGGAGTATGTGCCTGAGCCTGCCACAGACTATGATGTGTCGTGGGAAAGTCTGAGACCAGGGGGTAAAGGAAAGGACAGTACAGGAAAGGGAAGAGGAAAAGGTCGCTCCGAGGGTCAGGGAAGGACACACTCAAGGGGTGAGGGCAGCAGGTCAAGGTCCAGAGGTCAAGAGGATCAGGGCGCCGGGGCAGGCAGCGAACATCAGCTGTCAGAGAAGAGGACCGAGACCGGCTTGCACAGCTGAGATGCAGGTTGGTTGTAGCCATTTGTGTAAAAAAAAAAAAGAGAGATTCCAAAAACTAAAACATCACTCACTGGAGATATGAATCTAGTCATGTAAGCATATGCTCTTTAATTTCTAGACAGCTTTACAACACCTGAGCCAGGAGGAGATTATATTCTCGAGAGAGTGGTGACCCGTCTTCCAGGGGTGATGCTGGATATCCTGGAGTTTCGGCAAGAGACACCAGGACACCATCTTCCTGATCGAGGACAGCCTGCGTGGTGCACTTGCCAGAACTGCCGACGCATGCCTACACAGATTGAAAATTTGTGCTGTAGGCAGGTTCCGGAGCTCTGTCTAAGCAGAAGTGCTCACCTGGAGCTATACTGCTTGGATGAGGGCACACTGCATCTAGTGAGGATGACCTGGAACGACATCTTCGCCTTAGAGGACAACCAAGATGTGGGCACAGACAACCAAGAGTTTCGTTTTGCTGCGTATCGTCAGTTTACAGTCTGGCAACATCGGTGTCTGGGAAGAGGAAGCTGCTGTGTTCTACGTATATGGTAAAAATTCCCTGATCCATTTGGGAATTACACTGGCTACAAAGAAGCACCATTTAGGGTGGCAGACTAAAAATCCAAACCGTTTATCTACAACTACAGTAGTTCCAAAACACCACAATGCCTCAAAATAACATTAGCTGAAGACAGCATTTTCACCCAAAAATAAACAAACTGTTTGAGCAATATATTTATTTTTATTTATGTACAAAAAAGTTATTTGTTATCTGTTATTTGCATTTGTACATAGTATTTTTTCTTAATTTCTAATAAATCAGTGTGCATGAAAGAAGTCATTCCTGTCTTCTGTCTTTTGATGCTTAACGTAGCTGGGGCCTTTATGGAGAGAGGAGAACAGCAGCATTAGATCATATAGCAAGGCTCAATCCAATCTGGTAACTGTCATTTTCAACTTGACCTTGGCACAACAGAAAAGTGATGTGTTGCGCAAGTAGTGTGAACATTACAAATAGTTCCAGACTTATAAATTAATTACTGGTGTTCTTCTGTATATTCTTACTTTGTGACTCATAATTGTCTTCTTTTTTCTTATGTAACACAGTTTGGGTAGATGTTTTTTTCCATTTATATGCAGGCAGCAGAGGGACGATGTCGCCATCTGCTGCCTGCATATAAATGGAAGCGATGTCTCGAACAGCTGGCGACTCTGACGAAGGCATAAGTGATCTGACTGGAACATGAAAGGTAAAAATACATCTACCCAAACTTTGTTAAATAGGAAAAAAGAAGACAATTATTGGTGTATTATAATTAGTGATACATCCAAAACTGCAAAAAGGTGCAGCAGATTGCTTGTGAGACTGAATATTTTATGCTGAGGTTTTTATTTATTTATTTATTTTAACCAGTACAACAATAAACATAATTAGAATTGAGCTGACAAGAAATGTGGGATTTTGGTGAATGACACACCTGTCCTCTGTGAATTTGTGTCTGGGCCAGTTCTGCCATGGGGGGTGCCACAACTCCAGCTAAATTCCCAAGATTTCTTGGGTCACCGGGGTTGCGTTTTGCCTTTCTTGGGAGCGCCCCTCCATCCATATGTTTTCTGAGGATGCAACGCTGAAGTTCAGGGATGTAGCTGTAGTCTTTGGCAACCTTGACCACTTGTACACGGTAATTTTGTGACCTTTTGCTGTAGAGCCGCTTGTATCTAAAGCCCTTTTCAGATAGACATTCTGGAATATGTGTGGACAATTCAATCCGGTTTTTAACTGGAACTGTGTTTTCAGACACACCACTTTTGTACCGGAACTTGTCCTTCTGGCTGCCTTCACACAGCAGTGAAAAGTTCCAGATGTCTGGGGAAGGGGGGGGGGGGGGGGGTACATGCGTCATTTACCCAAACAAAGCCATTTACTCAAACATGGCAGACGAAGAGATAGAATTCCTCTCACTGATCGGACTTATGTTAAGCATAATTCTGCGCACACGGAGATGCATAAGAGACCTGGATGATGAAGCTCAATGGTTAAAGAAGTGGTAATGCACCCCTCAGAGTCTTACTCCACCCACGTATCAATTTTAAAAACTGCAACATTAGTAGGCGTTGCCTGGAGGACCGAGAGGGTGGAGCCGCGGCAGTGACGAAGACGATGGGTAAGGAGACGATGCTAGCTCCCTTCACTCTGAGCAGTCATTAGAAGTGGAGGACATTTCTCCCCCTCCTTAAGCCGGGCGTACACTGTGCGACTTTTTCGCTCGTAGCACCCAGCTTCAGCTCAAACTGTACGACTTCCTCGCAAAGCAGAAATTCATCTTCCAGAAAGTCCCAGAGCAGCGTCCACACCCCTGAAAAGACCAAGATGTGAGGTGTCTGCTGTTGATTCCAGCTTCCACCTGAGTGACAGTGCAAGCTCAGTGAACTGTTCAAGATAAAAAAAAAAATTAAAACATTTCAGAATTTTTAAGATATTAACAATTAAATAAGTATGTGATTACATCATGACATCATGAAGGAGGCTACTGATTCTGGCCCTGTGACACTTGGTGGTGACATGTGAACTGATTCACCTGGTAAATAACTTTTACATTAAATATTTTGTTCTTTGCTATCAAAAGTAAATTAACTAATAACCTGCATTATTGCAGGACACTCAGCAAAATATGGACTCTACACCTTGAGGCAGGCACACGTTAATACTCTATAAGAGCACATAAGGTGAGCAACACCACATATTATTACTGTTATTACTGTACACTGTCCTGGATTTCTTTTCTTTCTGCATCTCATCATTAGCCTGGCTGATCACCTGATAACTCCTGTCATCTGGTTAGGACAGCATGAGGATGTCCTCACACACCTGTAACCTATCAGCTCATCTGGCAGAATATAGAGAGAAGAGACAACACCACTTCTCCTGTTCCTGGAAAGCCTTCAGCCATCCTTCGATGACTGGGAACCTCCATCAGCTCTGTCTCCTGTCTGCCTACAATTATGATAATAAATATTGTGTTTGACAAGTTTTTTGTGCTGCCAAATATCTCATTTTGATATTTAATTAATATAACAAATAAGGGGGAAAGAATTATTGAAAGGCACATTCTTCTGGAAGCTCCTGATCCTGACGACACCAGCAGGAGACCAGCTGCAGACACCAGAGGACCTACAACCAAGAGAGCAGCTGGTATCAGTAAATAAATAATGAAATCAGGGCAGTTTTAGTGGGCTGAACACATTACAGAATAATTTTCTCATGGGGTAGTTTCATAACTTTCTATGCAGCAGACTGTAACTTGAGCCCAGGGCTCCTGGAGAGCTGCTATCCAGCATGTTTCAGTGGTTTTCCTGCTTTAACAGGTTAGATTAGCTGTTAAGCAGCTCAGCTATTTGTTGCTTATTAAAACCAGGTGTGTTGAAGCAGATAAATCTCTAAAACATGCTGAATAACTAGCTCTCTAGGGCCATGGAGCCAAACCCTGCAGCTAATCCAATGCTATGGCTAACGGCTACTTACCATTCAGAGCTGCTTCTGTTGGGTCGGTTCCGGTAGTTTCAGGCAACTCACAAGCTCAAAACAATAAGGCTCAGGTCCACTTGTCTCCTCCAAATAGACTTGGTCCCTTTCTTCTCGAGTGTCAGGGTAAAGTCGGGCATACACTGTGCGACTTTTTCACTTTTTTGAGCCGATTTTCCAGTCGTGCGAGAATCCACGAGATCGGGGCGAGTTTTGCGCCGAGCGGTCGTGTAGTGTACAGGGGGTTACGAGAGGCGATTAACACCACGTGACCAGCTGCCGATCAGCAGTCGTGAGCTCGCACGGACTTCTGGCGTTCATGGTCCCTGTGTCACCAGACACACTGCGGCTGGGGGCTCTATTCTGGGTGGCTATGTAAAAAACAAAGAAACAGCACATTTATAAATGTTTAAAAGAGCATAAAATCACGTGTAACTATAATCTGTAAAACAAATTAAAACTAGAAGGTAATAATAAAATGTTTACATAGAAGATTATTAAAAATAATTCACCTTTGCTACGCCGGTAAGGCTTCACGTCAGCCTGGACAAGTGCATTCTTGCAGACTACTAAATCAGTCTGACAGCCAATGTCGAGTAGATTTAGCCTGGGAAAAAAAATAGAAGCACATTGTTGTTGGGAGTTTATAAAGTCAGATAATATACAAAAGAAACTGTCATATATAGGCGCTTTATAACATTCCTAGTGTGTGATCGTTATTATAACGTAAAAGTCAGTGACATATGATGTGGGGAGCCTGAAATGCGACCTCCTGAACAGAATTCCTCACGGAACTGAGTCACAAGCTGGATTTCATGCTGTAATGCTGTCTGTCAACTAGTGCTGCGTCAGTTAGAGCCACTGTTGCAGAATTACCGACTAACACAAAAACCGTCACCTTATCGTGGTGGAGGAGTTTGAGTGCCCTAATGATCCTAGGAGCTATGTTGTCTGGGGCACTTAGTGCCCCTGGTAGGGTCTCCCATGACAAATTGGTCTTAGGTGAAGGGTGAGACAAAGAACGGTTCGAAGGATCTTTCATGGCGGTTAAAATGAAGAGTCGGAGTACCCGGCCCGGAGGGTTACCGGGGTCCCACCCTGGAGCCAGGCCTGGGGTTGGGGCCCGTGAGTGAGCGCCTGGTGGCCGGGCTTTCGCCCATGGGGCCCGGCCGGGCCCAGCCCGAACCGGATACATGGGCTCGTCCAACTGTGGACCCACCACCCGCAGGAGGAACATGAAGGGTCCGGTGCAATGCGAATCGGGTGGCAGACCAAGGCGGGAGCCTTGGCGGTCCAATCCCCGGACAAGAAAACTAGTTTTTGGGACATGGAACGTCACCTCGCTGGCGGGGAAGGAGCCGGAGCTTGTGGCAGAGGTTGAGCGGTACCGGCTAGATATAGTCGGACTCACCTCGACACATTGCATTGGCTCTGGAACCCGAGACCTGGAGAG